>NC_041383.1:639546339-639587508 GCF_002162155.2 Triticum dicoccoides
CAAGTGCAGTCCCATGTGTGAGTGAAGAGGCAAGCCGAAGCGCTTTCCGTTTGCATGAGTCGTGTGCAGGACCGAACGTGTGTGGGGTGCAATGCGACCGCGACAGGGGTGCTGTGAGTGTACCGCCTTTTTTCCTTTTAAACTAGGTGCTTTGCCCCCTGAAAAAACTTGTTGCTTCGCGCGATCCATCGATACTACTACTAGTAATCCGGTAATCCCGACTAAAACGGCGCGGCCGGGTCTTTTCCCACGTGATATGCTGGGAGGTTGGCTTAGTTGGTTTTTTTAGGACGAGTAATGCTACACCTACGTAATCCCAGTTACGTAATTAACGTGTGTGAAACGTGTGAGCTGTTGGTTGTAGATTGGGGGGAGGGAGGGGCCCACCACCATGAAAATCAGGGGAGGAGAGAGAGAGAGAGGCAATTTACGTTAACCCTTTCGTAGGTTCCCGTAGATGTAGAAAGATGTGAAATGCGTGAATGTGTAGAGGACGTACTATTGGAGTGCCTAAGATAAATTGTGTATGTATAGACCCTATGTGTTTATTTTACTTCGCATGTTAGCTTTGTCTCGGTTCAATAAAAAGCAGAGCTGGTGATGATGGTGTGCCTGTCATCCTGCAATATAGGCCGTCCGATCTATATCTAACGGATAGGAAGGAAACTATGACAATTTACCCGCACTCCTCTCCACATTTGCAGATAAGGCCTTCCCTCGTTCATCCTTTTCTCCCACAAGATCTTGATCTTCCGTGCAACGCACAGGCATCTTGCTAGTACTCCTACAATATACTATATTATTGTGAAAGTTCATATCCACCAGCCGAGATTAATGCAAACACGACAGATTTTCATTACATTTCAAACTTTTATAGGACGGAAAAATAGAAGAAACCCAACCCTAAACCTATTCTACGGCAGCGACCGACGTACTCCATCTACGATCTCTATGTACGGGGGCGGGGTTCAAGACCCGTGAAGTGAAGGTGCGGTCTACGGCGAGGAATAGTAGAACACGGGATACAGACCGCCCAGTTGGCACACCATGCCCTGTCGCCTCCCATTCCCTACTCATCCTCGAAGGAGTCCCCGACCTCGGCGATGACGTACATTGGATGGTGACAAGCAGGACGCGTGGCTGGCGGTGCTCCCGTCGTTGGCCGCCAGCGTGGCCACCGCTTGTGTGGTCACGTCCGCGTCAGGCTACGCCGCTATTGTATCGCGAGAGGCGACTTGAGCAAGGGTGGTGACCTCGAGCTTCATCCCCGAAGACAAGCTCTCCCACAGAGCATTCAGGCTTGCAGTCATGGCGGATGTGGTGACAGGTAGGAGGATGATGCGCTATGGTGTGGAGGTTAGCTGGGCGTTGCCGCTTTAAGTAGCGCACTCCGGTGAGGCCAAGCATCTGGGTGCATCATTAAGTTGTCGGAGTTGGTTCCTCGGGCACCGAGCCTCTTAACGACGGCATACAGACAGACGTCATTAACGCGGGCAGCTGGCGCCGGCTGGGAACGCACCGCGCGACGGCGCGAGGGACGAGGGTTTTTGGTGTGCCAGGGTAGTGAGATGTGGTTGTGGCAACGTTGGAGATGCCCTTTGCTCACATATGATCCCGCATGTCATTGAAAAAGCAAGATGACCCGGCATGGTCTCAGGTCCTGAGGATGCAGTTGGCCGCGCTACACCACTCTGTGGACGCTTCACGGCGCCCCGTGCATCCTCGACGAGCCAGGTGTTGGGGTGTGTTTGGATTGTGGCCAAAGTGCACCTTACCAAAATTTTGGTCATGACCCAAAGATTGGTCTTTGTTTGGATGGTTGCCAGTTTTTTGGCATGCCAATGAACTCTAGCCAACTCTAGTTCATTTTTCTTGCCAACGTCGGCCAAATCATGGGCAACCAAAACCTCAACCAAAATTTTGGCTACCCAATGCTTTGATGGGGCAACCTTGGGCACAAACCAAACATACTGTTGGTCATGCCACAGCACTAACGCCTCCCTCGGCACATTCAAACCGACCGTGTCTAGCGACGATGAACGTGTCGCTCACTGCGGTCGCCTTGTCCAGAGGCGGTGCTAGAGCTGCGCCACGTTGTTGGCCCCCACGACCCACATGAACGGTTGTCGGTGGCGAGGAGGTTGTGGGCCAGATCCTCCATTGGACTAGTCTGCGCTACATCGTCCCGACAGGTGTGCCCCACATGTCGGTTTCCGTATTTTCCCGGCCATATTCGAGCGTCAGTGCTCCACGTTGCGCATTAGGCCTTTCACTATGTAGGCTAAGCGAGACAACTTATTGTTTATTTGAGTCGTTCAAGTATAATCATGTGGCATTTGCTTATTTCTCATTCCTCGCCAACCCTCTTCTCCATCGATCATGTCGCCCTCCGGTCGAGTCCATCCTCCTGCATGCCTCATTTGAACATTCCGCCTAGTATCATTCGCATGTGGGCCTAGACCATGCTTGTATTTCCAATGTTGTAATTTGTCCGACATGCATACAAACAAACAGTTCGTTTAAAGTTTCACTTTGCCTCCACTATGTGTCGCTTCGCGTCTTAGTTTTGACATCACATTCGGTTCATGCCCCGACACATGTTGATGAGATCAATTGATATTCAGAGATCAATTGCATGTCGTGCAAGGAGATAAAGGTTTGGTCTGTTTCTATGATAGAAATGACCTGCGGGGGAGGGGGGTCTGTGGGGATCAGAGGGAGTATATTGTACGTTCATAAGCGAAACGAACATATTGTACCCACCCTAGTGGAGGAGAGAGATGTGAAAAAGTAAGGGGAGTGAGCTCTCATGCAAGAGCCTAGCTATATACGCATTCCTAGTTAAATACAATAAATATGACAATAGAGATAGAGAGGAGATGGAAAAAAGTACTAATACAATAGCCAACCTTATAATTTCTTTTGCGGGAAATAGCCAACCTTATAGCCCACACTACTATATGAGTGCATATAATAGATGATTGCTATAGATGACATGGTAGTCCCTCATAGACATCGACTGGCTATATTATTAACCATGCTCTAATGCGTTTTTCAAAACCGCATTTGACTATTGACAAGATTAATAGTGCATGAGATGTGTAATGTGAAAATTATATCATTGGAAGCTCCATTCACATACGAATTTGACCATATGCTTTGTGTAAGTTGCATGTCATATATTATTACTCTAACATTTGGTCAAAGTTAGCCTGGAAAAACACATTAGGCCCTGTATAGTAAATGGAAGGAGGGAGTAGTAGTGGAAGTGGATCCTCTAACGTAGGTATCCCTGCCTTACCCTCCCTTTCGGTCACTTACTGGCAGGCCCCATGCTTGCTAGGCCCCGCATGTCAGTTACTCAATGGGTTCAGCCACGTCAGGGGATCCTCATCCGTAGTATACTCCCTCTATTTTTATTTACTCCGCATAAAACGGAGGGAGTGGTAGTAAATGATGCGAGCGGGGGAGGGAGAGGGACGTTGGTTTGCTCTCAACTGTGGTCCCACAAGCGAGCGAAAATGCAAGACGAATCACGTTCCATTCGTTGAGCGACGTGGAGGGTCCAGCGTGCCGGGCTGCAATGTCACGCCCAATATGCGACCCTATCCAAAAGGAACTCGAAGGTCCCACCAAGGATAGACCCGCATATTGAAACGCTTTTGCAAGGTGGATATCATTACATCAACATTACATAATAGATGGGGATACATACATAAGGCATACAATGCCACACGAATACAATAATATATCATACACAATATCAACATCCGACTACGGATGAAACACAAACAGAAGCTCAAACGACATCGACCCTGCTAGCCCAGGCTGCCGACCTGGAACGTATCCCCTGATCGAAGAAGAAGCAGAAGGAGAACTCCAAAGCAAGCAAGCATCGCTCTCGCGTCATGAACATCGCATAACCTACACCTGCAACTGTTGTTGTAGTAATCTGTGAGCCACGAGGACTCAGCAATCCCATTACCATGGGTATCAAGACTAGCAAAGCTTAAAGGGAAAGGAAGGGGTAAAGTGGTGAGGTTGCAGCAGCGACTAAGCATATATGGTGGCTAACATACGCAAATAAGAGCGAGAAGAGAGCAAACGGAACGGTCGTCAACTAGTAATGATCAAGAAGTGATCCTGAACTCCTACTTACGTCAAACATAACCCAAAACCGTGTTCAGTTCCCGGACTCCGCCGAAAAGAGACCATCACGGCTACACACGCCGTTGATGCGTTTTAATTCATATCTGGTGTCAAGTTATCTACAACCGGACATTAACAAATTCCCATCGGCCACATAACCGCGGGCACGGCTTTCGAAAGATAATATCCTGCAGGGGTGTCCCAACTTAGCCCATGATAAGCTCTCGCGATCAACGAAGGATATACCTTCTCCCAGGAAGACCCGATCAGACTCGGAATCCCGGTTTACAAGACATTTCGACAATGGGAAAACAAGACCAGCAAAGCCTCCCGCTGTGCTGACAAATCCCGATAGGAGCTGCACATATCTCGTTCTCAGGGCACACCGGATGAGCCAGACGTCAGGTTGGCATAGACCCTGATTGCCCAGGGGGCGCCGGACATCGCTCGGTTTGGACCAACACTTGGACAAGCATTGGCCCGGGGGGGCTAAAATAAAGATGACCCTCGGGCTTCAGAAACCCAAGGGAAAAAAGGGCTAGGTGACGCAAATGGCAAAACCAAGGTTGGGCCTTGCTGGAGGAGTTTTATTCAAAGCGAACTGTCAAGGGGGTCCCATAAATCACCCAACCGCGTAAGGAACACAAAATCCGGGAACATAACACCGGTATGACGGAAACTAGGGCGGCAAGAGTGGAACAAAACACCAGGCATAAGGCCGAGTCTTCCACCCTTTACCAAGTATATAGATGCATTAATTAAATAAGAGATATTGTGGTATCCCAACCAAAATCCTGTCCACCATGGAGAAATCTTCAACTTCACCTGCAACTAGCAACGCTATAAGAGGGGCTGAGCAAAAGCGGTAACATAGCCAAACAACGGTTTGCATAGGAAAGGTATCAAAGGTTAGAGGTTCATGGCAATATGGGAGGCTTGATAAACAGGTGATAGGTAGCGCAGCAAAGCGATAGAACGAAGCAACTAGCATAGCAATGATAGTAGTGAGATCCAGGGTAGCGGTCATCTTGCCTGAAATCCCGCAAGGAAGAAGAACGAGTCCATGAAGAAGACGAACGGGAGTAGTCGAACGAATCCTCACAATCGCAACATTACCGGAACTAAGAAGCAACACCGGAAAGAAACAAACAACATGGTAAACACACAAGCATACTCATGGCATGATGCACAAACAAATATGATGCATGACCGGTTTAAAGAGGCATGGCATGACAAAGTGCAACAAACAATACTACAAATTAAGTGGAGCTCAATATGCAACGAGTTGCATATTGACGAAACACCACATTCAAGTTATTTAGTTCGCTCTCGTTTAGGCTACCCAACAATATTAAATGTTGTTAAACATGGCAAGAGGTGTAACATAATAAAACTACCTATCTAGGAAATTTAAATGAGGCCGGAAACAACAAACAACAATTCCGAAAAATCCCCATGTGCATAATTTGAGTTTGGTACTGTTCTGCCCTAAAACATATTTTATAGTTTTTAAACAGGAAAATAAGGTGCACCAAGTTAATCTATGCATTTTTCCACCCCATTTACATATAAAGTTTATAAAATTTGAAGCTACGGTTATTTAGTTATGAAATAAAACATTTTAACATGGCATTTGAGAAAATTTAAACAAACAACATTTTAAACATTTTAAACATGGATGAAAATAGCAGATTATGAAACTAGATGAAAAACTAAGAATTTTTCATATATAAATCATTTTAATCCGATGCACGGTTTGTGAATTATTAATGCATGAACATGGAGGGGTTTTCTGCAAATCTGTAATACTCTGGATAAATGCTAAATCGCAGACATGGGAAAAAAACTACATCGGGCCGAATCTGGAGGGCGGACTGGGCTGCTCACCATGGGCTCTTGGCCCGGCTGGTGAGGAGGAGGCCAGGCAGGCTGGATCTGGCGCGGCTGGGCCTTGGCCAACAGACGAAGGGGAGGCAGCCCAGGCGCGGTCAGCGATCAGTCAACGAGCGCGGCGTGCGCTCGAACGGCTCAAGGCAGAGGTACCATCCTCCTCTGCTCGACAGGAAGCAGAGTAGCGGCGGCGTGGGACTTGTAGCGGCAGCGACGGAACTTGGCAGCAGGGCGGCGGCGCTCCTCGAGGAAGGGTCTTGCGGCGAAGAACTCCGGTGAAGAAGGGGAGCGGGGCAGGTGCACCGTTGCGGCCGACGAACTTGGCGACAGGGACGACGCGGGGACGGCCTGATCCGGGTGGCAGCTTGCGAGGGACTTGGCGCGGGCTTTGGCAGGGACGCAGGGTCGTGGGGCAGCCGAGAATGAAGGGAGGCGGCGCGGGGCGGACCAGACTTGAGGAGGCCGTCGGCCATGGCGTCGGACGGAGCTAGTACCTGAAGAAAATGGTGGCGCGGCAGTTTCAGAGAGGAAAAGACTTGAGAGAAGAAGAGGGGCACGGGGAGAAGGAAGGAAGAGGCCAGCCTGGTTATTTGCGATGTTGTTGTTGCCGGCGGCGGCAAGAACTTGGCGCCTTGCGCGGGACTCCGACGACGCGAAGCTCCGGGAAGAAGATGGCGGCAGCGGGCCTGCTGATTGGACGGGCATGGAAGGCGAGGGAGACCAGGGGCGGCTGGCCGGATCGATGGATGGATGGATCGAAGGGGCTGGGTTGGCTCGGCGCTGAAAACCAGGAAGGTGGTCGGGCGACTCGAATGGATCGGGCAAGATCCCGAGGAAGGGTGGACGAGGTGGAGAAGTCAGTGGGTGGCGGCGCGAGGAGGATTGGATGGATTGGACGGGCTAGGGCTAGGGTTAGGCTGATATATATACGCGAGTGAGTTAGATTAAAGGCGATCTAGTCCCTCCGATCAAAATCGGACGGCTAAAAAAATATAGGTTAGGAAGTCCAATAACGAAAACAGAGATGTTTTATAGATGTTTGGGGATGATTCGGACCCAACGGTGATGACTGTCCAGGTCGGGTTCGGGGGAGTTTCGATCGTGGGAGAGGGGTCGATGCACTATGCAAAGAGGGGTTAGGCGGACGAGGTCAAGTGTGTGGTTGGACTGAGAATGGTCAAAGAAGACAAACGGTCTGACGACACGCTACGGAGACAAGGAGAGAGGCGGCAACTACGAACGGTTACGAGTTTATGAAAACATGCGGATACAATGCTCATGATGCAATGATGAATGCAACAAATAAATAAATACACACAACAACGAAAAACATGGAAGCCATCTGGAGCGTCGGTCTCGGGGTGTTACAACACTCCACCACTACAAGAGGATCTCGTCCCGAGATCTAGGATGGCACCGGAGAGAAACGAAAGAGGAAGAGAAGAGGTAAAACTAAGTTGCTTCTTTGACGAACGAGTGGAACCATGAACCTTGAGAGGTTGAGCAATTTATAAGAAAGAGTACAACAGAGATGAACGAGATTGCAACAATCCGTTAGAAAAGAGGAACAAGGAACATTGCGAGAACTTGAAGGTTGCAAAGACATGAATCAAGAGTTTAATGGACAAGATAGAATTCGAAACTACTCCGGTTAAAACAAGATGAGAGAGGAATAATTCGGGCAGCACTCCGGTTGAACATGGAAGGAATAGAACATGAACTTGAGAAGAAGGGATGATACTTGATGAGATCAACAACACACTACCTCCGAAACTATTGAAAGAATGGCACAAGGGGTAAGGAAGATTTTAGACAGCTCTCCGGTTGAGGAAGGAGGCAAAACTTGATAATATGAGAGAACTCGAATGAAAACACAACACGCCGGTTAAATGGATAAGCACGAAAAGAACATGATCTTGACAATTCAACATGATGAGTGAAAACAGCAACATCACCATGCCTCCAGAAGAAAGAATAGAAGATAGATCATTGAAATAGAAGAATGGAGAAGAAAAAGCCAACTCCTGCCACAAATGAGCTAGGAAAGCACCCTTCCAAGAAGGTTACAACGGAGTTGTTGGAAAACCAAAAACGACACGAATAAGCTTGTAGTGGGCTTATGGAAAACATGTCAAGACTATGAGGTGACATTCTGCCACTAACAAAAACAATTGCTTGCTTTGAGATCCACGAAGAGATGAAAACTGTTTCCACCGAGAAGGATATGGAGACAGCTTGGATCATTGATAAGCACCACAAATAGCAACATTCTCAATGGAAGGCTTTAGGTGAAATATAACCCAAGATACTCCAACAAAGAAATTGCTGGGTTGAAAAGATCTCATTCTTGACAACATGTGAATCAAGAAACATGAACTCAAAATTATCAAGAATGACATAACACCACCTCAAATGATAAGGTAGAAAGAATTGCACTTTGAAATGCAAGATGAAGAAGGCATGAACTCCTCAAAACAAAACATGTGTTGGGCACCATGTTTATTTTAGAGTGTAGCTTGGCGGATCATCACCTCGAGAGAAGTCTTGAAGAACAAATGAAGAATGAAAGGAATCCTTGATGAACCACCATGTAGGGCCTCCATGAAGAACTCCGGTAATGAAAGGATGATAGAAAGAAAGAGAAGTTGAAAACACAAGGTGAAACCTTGCGATGATTTAGATGGAGCTTTGCGATGATATAAACGAGAAAACTTGGAACTCCGGAAACGAAAAGATGAAACATCTCGAACCGGGAAATGTGACAGATGAACAACTCCGAAAAGAAGAAACTAGATTACTTGGATGAAACAATAATAAGAATTACGTTATGCCTATCCTTCACCAATTTAAATTGATGACAAGCAACGGATTTGGCATACTACTTATTCTCGTAGAAAGGATTAAGAGGGATATAGCGCAAGCTTGAGAAGGTATTGATGGAACCACTGGTGGGATTTCGAAACAACGAATGAATGAATGAATTGATACGATGACGAATGAAGAGAAATCTTGAACGAACCACCGTAAGAATTGAAAATTAACATAGCAAAGGCACAATTCACCGGGAAGAATTGGAAAACGAATGAAGATACTTGAGGGGATTTAAATACAAGAGAACGAAGAGATCACGAGCTGATTAGAGACCACTTTAGCGATGCACCGGTAAGATATGGAGAAGGAGAGCTAAAAGCTGAGAATGAATAAACCCGAAATGATGGCCTTCGTAGGAATAAAATGGAAAGAACTCACGAAATGCTCCGGATGGGTGAAAAGAATTCCCACACTCGAAAACAATTATGAGAGGATGTCATCAAGCTTGAACTATGCATCTTTGGAAGAACGGGTAAGGATTTAAGAGGAACTCTTCTTCGGTCTTCAAAATCCGAGAATGACAAGGAGAAACACCACCAAATTGTTGAGGCACTCCGGAAGGATTAAAAGAGGAAAGATTGAGCCAAAGATGAAAATGATTTGAAAGCGATCTTGGAGAAGGCATGTGATTGATGAAAATTCATTCTTACGTCAAACTTCAAAAGAATTTGGGAATGGCTCCGGGAAAATTAGAAGAGTCAGGTAAGATCCTGGGAAAAGACCTGTGGGTTAGGGCCCACTCGAAAGAAAACACCGTTGAACAATTTAAAAAGAGGTTGCACCGGTTGAATTAAATGGCTTGAATGAGATAACAACCTCGAAATATCTTGAACGGATTGAGAATGGAAAACACGAATCTTCCGAGATATCTTTAGCACTCCGGATATGAACTGGGAGAGGTGAATAAATAATAGAGCCTTGGATAATAAATTCACATGGGAAGATATGTGAAACAACAGGAAGAGATATGATAACACCGAGACTTGAAATTAAACCACCGGAGAAGAAAAATAACGAAGAATGATGAACTCAAAGCTCCGTTAGTATCTTCCTGAGAATCACCGGATAAGAACATTAACGGAAACGAATGGAGAGTCTTCCCATCAATAAAATGGATACCCGATTAAGAAATCTGAGTCCTTGAAGAAAAGGGTGGGAGGGCGGGGAAAAACAAAGACAACTTGGGATGAACGAAACAAACACCGTTGAGAAATCTTAGAATTGATCTTGCGGATGGGGAGAATGATGGGATCATCTCGAAGAGAAGCGCACCGGTTGGAAAAGAGTTAACATGACAACCTCAATGGTCAAAAGGATTAGTATTCACATAGCAATATGAGAACACCGTTTAGGAAAGGTATGGATCAACGCTTGACATCGAAGCAACTTGAATACCACAAATAAAAACAAAATAAAGGATTTGGCTTGCAAAATAAGACGGAACAAATACATATGATAGAGATTTACCCAATCCCATATCATGCATCTGTCGGAAAGATATTCTAGGAGCTACTTGAATTCCCACCTATAAACTCCCGAAACTTTCTGGTTATGCAATCTGGTGTTGGGGATACAGGGGAAGCAATATATCTCACCCAAACTAACAATCCCTACATCCAGCTGTATCCATCCATCAACACATAACCAAGAAAACTCCGGAAATCGTGTTCCTCAACCTTCGAAAAGCATCCGTTATACAAGTTATGGCAATACTCCCGAACTCCCCAGTACTGGGTGGTGTCGAGGTTATCTCACCAACGACTGCATAAAAGAGATTTTTTATGTCGGCAAAACTCAGGTATTCCAGAACTGCAACAATAAAATTGTGACGACAACACCTCGGAGCTCAACTCCCCGGGTCAATGCCACATAATAGACAGGAGGCACCAAGAACAATGTTCTCATCACAAAACCATCGGAACGATTCCAAGATACCCGCATGATCCTAAAAAATATTTAGTGAAATTTGAGGAGAGGAAAGTCAAAACATCTACGTCAGGAGACCTCACCAGAGCGACGAAGGGGCTGAGGAGTAAAAAGAATCCTACTCTCCGATATATATAATCCTAAGACTCAAAATAGTTTTCTTCTAGACTCAACAACGGCCAACAATCAAGGGGGCTCCTATGGTCGGTCGAGGCTCTGATTACCAACTTGTCACGCCCAATATGCGACCCTATCCAAAAGGAACTCGAAGGTCCCAAGGATAGACCCGCATATTGAAACGCTTTTGCAAGGTGGATATCATTACTGTCAGGACCCCGACTCGATGTCACATCAATCTAGCCGGTAACACCTCATATCACTTTGCGGCCTCACACACGGTATCCCCACGGGTGTCGCCTTACCTTTGCCCGGGACCGTTTGCGCCTTTTGGCTCACGTATATGATAGTGTCGCTAGCATCCATATGATAAAGAGCCCGGGCTGACATGACTAGTCGTAAACCCAAAGTGGCACAGACTTACAGGGACAGGCATCCATGACCCAGCTTCGAACGTGTCGGTCATCAGCAAGTGGGTCCGGGCTGTAGCACTGGGCTAGCAGGACTCTGGTAAACTGGGCTGTAGCGGGCTAACAGGACTCCGGTACTCAAAGCGTGACATTTCCCCGAAGGGACAGACACAGGAACGAAGAAGGACACATGCCGGCCCGCCTAAGTGTTCCAGAGCAGTAGCAAGCTACCATGGCTCAGCGGTAACACTAGGAGACATTTCCCGGTAAGAGAGGCTACTAAAGATAAACAACTAGATAGTCAGATCCCACACATACCAAGCATTTCAATCATACACACAATATGCTCGATATGTGCAAATACAACGAAGCATCACAACATGACTCTACGACACAAGCACTTTATTTAAGGCTCAGGGAGCCATACATAGCATACACAAAGATACGGGTCACACGACCCAGCATTCAAGTCATACAGTCATACAAACCAGCAGCGGAAGTACATTGTCTGAGTACAGACAAATAGTAAAATAAAAGAGGCTTGGAAAGCCTAGCTATACTACGTGGTCCTTCACAAGCTCAGGGTCACCACCTGGGCCTTTAGCCTACTCGTTGATGTCAACATCTACATAGAACCCATCAGAAGGGGTTGCAGCGTCTTCTGTAAAAATGTAAATTATAGCACCATGAGTACAAAGGTACTCAGCAAGACTTACATCAGATCCTACATACATGCATATTATCAAGAAGGGTTGGTGGAGTTATTGCAGCAAGCCAGCTTTGACTCTTGGCTAGACTATCCTGCGATACTCCAACTTGAAATGGTTTTGCGCACACGAGTCCACTACTCACCACTTCAATACACTACCGAGGATCCACCTCCGTCTTCCTACGGAAGAGCCATCCTCGGCACTCACACTTATCTTGAGGCTTTTAACAGTTTCCATTTACTTGTCTATGAACTGTATAAGCAACCAAGTAGTCCTTTACCACGGACGCGGCTATTCGAATAGATTATGATAACCCTGCAGGGGTGTACTTCTTCATACATGTTTCCACCACTTAGCGTCTGCACACGACATGTGCTCGGCAGACTTCAAGCGAAAGCCGACGTGGGTGTAGACCACGACCTACCTAAACACTTAAGTCTCTAGTCCAGGTTTATCGCCTATCCAGGTTCCATCCGCAGGGAGTCCGGCCGAGGTTTCCCATACGGCCCCGAACGATGTGAACAGGGTTCCCGAGATACCTAACGGGTATTCGGTACACCGTGCCACGTACCTACCGCATCACAGCCCAACCCTACGGTCAGCGCTGTCCACGGCCTCCAGTAGGCTACAAACACCAGAAACTACTTGCAACTCCTGGACAGAGAGCTAGGGTGATTAAGAAGTCGAGCGGGGTCATATTTCAGGGCCCAATGCATGGTAGTAGCTGTATCTTAAATCACACATACAGATCTCAGTGCTTAAGGTCGGCTTCAATGAAACAACCCACCATGTACTCCTACATGGCCTCTCATCGATACCTTTACCAAATCGTGTTCACCACACCACTCTCATTTCCGACATAATCATTTCACTCTAGCCATCACCCAGATGAACCAGACCTGACACGACTCTAAGCATAGCAGGCATAGCAAGGTAGGAACAACACATACATATGGCTCAATCAACTCCTACACATGCTAGTGGGTTTCATCTAGTTACTGTGGCAATGACAGGTCATGCAGAGGAAATGGGTTCAACTACCGTAGCACACAGCAGTTTGAAACGCGTTGTCTTAATGCAGTAAAAGAGAGCAGGAGCGAGAACATGGGATTGTATCGATATGATCAAATGGTTGGTTGCTTGCCTGATGGTTCGATGCACTGATACGGTTCTTCGTTAGGGTAATCACGGTACTCCTCGGAGGCAGAACCTGCCGCAAAGAACACCGATACACAACCATCACCAAACAATGTGCAACAATATGATGCATGCATGAAACATAGAAATATGAGTGTGTTGGGCTAATGCAACTAAGACCAGAAGGGTTTGAGCAAATTTGAATCAAAGATTCAAATTTCAAACTCAAACATGGCCCTTTAAAGTGTTTTTCCTTGTTCTGCTTGAAAGATCAATTTAACTTGTTTGATCATGCATGAAAATGGTACAGATGGATAGATTGGATTTTTCTGATCATTTTTCATATATAATTTGTCCAATTTGGAGTTACAGAATAAAAGTTATGAATTTTTGAAGTTTAAATAATATTCTGGAATTTCCTGATTTAATTTAAATCCAGAAATATAAATATTGCGCCAGCATGACGTCAGCATGACGTCAGTGGTCAACTGCGGCTGGCTGAGGTCAAACCTGACGTGTGGGGTCCACACGTCAGTGACAGGGGGGTTTAGCAGGTTTAATTTATTCCTAATTAGGGGTTAGTGGCGCTGGGGCCCACTGTCAGTGTCAGGGGGGTTAATTAATCGGTGATTAGCACTAATCTGACCACCTGGACGACGGGGCCCACGCGTCAGTGACCCTGGGGGGGTCAAACCCCAGGTCAGACAGGTCAAACCCACCGGCGACATGACGCCGGCGGGGCCCGAGACGGTGGCGCGATGCGGAAACGCGCTACAGAGCACGGGCGAGGCCGTGCTTGGGCTCGTTGGAGAGCCCTTGCTCCCGCGCGTCGAACGGTGGTGGTGGCCGCGCCTGAGGTGGCCGGTACCGACGACGGCGACGACCGTGGCGGCTGCCGGAGCTCGGTTGAGCTCGGGGTCGAGGCTACAACGGCTGCGGGGATGCGGGGTTGGCACCTACGGCTTCTACGCGGTGCGGTGAGGACGTGGGTGTGCTCGGTTGGGCGCTACGGTGCCTGTGGCCACAACGGCGACGAGGCACGGCGGCGGCGAGCTTCGGAGCTCAAGGGGGCGGCAGCTACAGGAGGCTAGGGACGACGGGGCAAGGGGGAATCGAATCAGTGGCTCACCGCGGAGCTGCAGGGATGGTTAGCGGGCTCGGGGACGTCCGGTAGCTCCCGATTCGACGGCGACGATCTCCGGTGGCCGAGAAGGGGAACGGCGACGTGGCGGCGATGCAGGGCTTCCGGAGGCCTGTGGAGCGGTGGGGAGGAAGAGGGGGTCGAGGCGGAGCTCCTGAGCTAGTCGGGGAAGCGAGGGGTGGCCGGTGACGGCTGCTATGGCGAACGGCGGCGACGGTGGTGTTCGGCCGTGTGAGAAAGAGCGAGGGAGAGGAGGGAAGAGCCGAGGGAGAGTGAGAGAGAGCAGGGGGGAGGGCGTGGCGTCGTCCGGGGCATCGAGCGAGGAGGGGAGGGCAGGCAGGCAGGCCAGCAGGTGGCGTGGCGCGGTGGCGCGCGCGCGCGCCTGCCACACTCCCCTCCCTCTGTCGAGGACGAAGACGACAGAGGAGGGAGGCGGGCTGGGCCGCCTGCTGGCTGGGCCGGCCAGCTGGCTGGGCTGCACAGGGAGGAGCCCAGGTAAGCTTCTCCCTTTTTAATTATTTCTTTTTTCTAATTTCTAACATTTGTTTTGATTTATATAAAATATTAAATCATTTATTTACCTTATGCCAATTTTTGCAGGGGCTAGATATATTATTCCAGAGCTCCTTTATAAATGGCATAATATTTGGACATATATTAATATATATTACTAATATATTTCCAATGCAAATATTTATGCATTAATTCCAAATGCCCAAAATAAATACCTATGAGCTCTTAAAAATATTGGTTTGATTTTTATCTCTGTCCAATATTTTCAGAGAGCAACATGAGCATTTTCTTGGACCTTTTTGGAGAAATTTTTATTTGGATCATTTTCAGAAATGATTCTGAGGGTTTCACAAATCCCCATTTCAATTTAAATGGAATTTTAAACATGATGCACACACTCTGATGCATGACTAGCTAGGGTGTGACAACTCACCCCCACTCAAAAGAATCTCGTCCCGAGATTTGGGTTCCTCCGGGAAGAAGGCGGGATACTCAAGTCGAAGACGATCCTCCCTTTCCCAAGTTGCTTCATCCTCAGAATGGTGCGACCATTGAACTTTGAGAAACTTGATATTATGACGTCGGGTGGTACGTTCGGCCTGATCGAGGATACGCACGGGGTACTCTCGATATGTAAGATTATCTTGGAGATCAAGCGTTTCATGGTCCACTTCACGGATAGGATCCGAGAAGCAACGCCTGAGTTGAGAAACGTGGAAGACATCGTGGACTCTGGAGAGGTGCGGAGGTAGTTCCAACTGGTAGGCAACTTCTCCTCGTTTGGCGAGAATGCGAAAAGGTCCAATGTAACGAGGAGCCAATTTGCCTTTGATACCGAAACGATGGGTTCCCTTCAGAGGGGTGACCCGAAGATAAGCCTTCTCGTCAACCTCGAAAGTCATAGCCTTATGTTTTCGGTCATATTGACTCTTTTGACGAGATTGGGCTGTTTTCAACTTTTCACGAACGATACGAACTTGTTCTTCTGCTTCCTGAATCATATCCGGGCCAAAGAATTGTCTTTCCCCAGTCTCTGACCAGTTAAGGGGTGTTCGACACTGTCGTCCATAGAGAACTTCAAAAGGGGCTTTACCCAAGCTAGATTGATAGCTGTTGTTGTAAGCGAATTCGGCAAATGGAAGGCACTTCTCCCAGTCCATCCCGAATGAGATAACAGAGGCTCGAAGCATGTCTTCTAGAATTTGGTTGATGCGTTCCACTTGACCACTCGACTGAGGGTGGAAAGCGGTGCTAAAGGAGAGACGAGTCCCCATAGCATTTTGGAAACTTTCCCAAAATCGAGAGGTGAAAAGACTTCCTCGATCCGAGTTAATTTCCAAAGGAACACCATGGAGGGACACTATTCGGGAGATGTATAAGTCTGCCAGCTGACTAGCGGTTATACTCTCACGAACAGGTAAGAAATGGGCTACTTTGGAAAGACGATCAACAACGATGAAGATAGCATTATTCCCTCTCTTGGTCCTGGGAAAACCGGTAATGAAATCCATACCAATTTTATCCCATTTCCATTCAGGAATAGCTAAGGGTTGAAGGGTGTCAGCAGGCCGTTGATGCTCTTCTTTTACACGACGACAGACGTCGCAATTAGCAATATACTGAGCAATTTCTCTCTTCATCCTAGTCCACCAGAACCTTTGGCGTAGATCCTGATACATCTTAGTACTACCGGGATGAATAGTGAGAGGAGATTCATGAGCCTCCTTAAGGATCAACTGCCGTAGATACTGGTTCTTGGGAACCACTAGACGGTTCTCGAAGTACACAACACCATGATCATTTGTGGAGAAACAACTAGCACCTCCGCTAGCAATGTTCTCTTTGATTTTAGATATTCCCTTATCTCGCTTTTGGGCAGCGATGATTTGATCCGTAAGAGTAGGTTTTGCTACCAAGGTGGAAAGAAAACCTTGAGGTACAATGTGAAGGTTAAGCTTCCGAAATTCCTCATGGAGAAGCGGTTGACCTTGTTGTAACATCAGGTTGTTACAATAAGATTTACGACTTAGCGCATCAGCCATGACGTTGGCTTTCCCTGGGGTGTAGGTTATTCCTAAGTCGAAGTCTGTGATCAATTCAACCCAACGTCTTTGCCTGAGATTCAGATCCGGTTGGGTGAAAATGTACTTCAGACTTTGGTGATCAGTGAATATTTCGCAACGATTACCGAGGAGGTAATGTCGCCAGGTCTTAAGTGCATAGACTACGGCTGCAAGCTCTAGATCATGAGTAGGATAATTCTCCTCATGTGGGTGCAATTGCCGTGAGGCGTAAGCAATTACGTGTCGATCTTGCATGAGAATGCAACCTAGTCCTTGTCGCAAGGCGTCGCAGTAGATAACAAAGTCCTTGGAGAAGTCTGGCGGTACCAGTACGGGAGCAGAGGTCAGGCGTCTTTTCAGTTCCTGAAAGCTGTGCTCACATTGTGGAGTCCATTCGAACTTCTTATCTTTCTTGAGGAGTTCGGTTAGAGGTTTAGCAACCCTGGAGAAGTTCTCGACAAAGCGGCGACAATAGCTCGCTAAGCCTAGAAAACTCCGAACTTGCTTGACCGATTCAGGTGGAGTCCAATTAAGGACGGCTTGAACTCGCTCAGGGTTAACAGCAATACCTTTACCAGATATTACATGACCTAGATAGGTCACTTCTGACAACCAGAATTCACATTTAGAAAATTTGGCATAAAGGCGATGCTCTCGAAGTTTCTTCAACACTAGCCTTAAATGTTCGGCATGTTCTTCCTCGTTCTTGGAGTAGATGAGTATATCATCGAGATAAACTACGACGAATTTATCCAAATACTCCATGAAGATTGAGTTCATTAACCGAGAAAAGGTGGCTGGAGCGTTGGTTAAACCGAAGGACATGATGGTGTACTCGTATTGGCCATAACGAGTAACAAAGGCCGTTTTAGGGATGTCCCCGTTTCTGATTTTGATTTGATGGTAGCCCAACCTCAAATCCATCTTGGAAAAGACTGAGGATCCAGCAAGCTGATCGTACAGGTCGTTGATCCTGGGAAGCGGATATTTGTTCTTGATTGTGACCAAATTGACAAGTCGGTAATCTACAACCATCCGGTCTGTACCATCCTTCTTCTTGACGAATAGGACGGGGCAAGCCCACGGAGATGAGCTAGGTCGGATGAAACCCTTTTTCAAGGACTCATCGAGTTGTTTCTTAAGCTCGGCTAGTTCTAGGGGTGCCATCTTATAAGGTCTTCTAGCAATCGGAACGGTTCCTGGAATGAGGTCTATTACGAACTCAACATCCCTGTCAGGTGGAACACCTGGCAATTCCTCTGGAAAGACATCCGGGAAGTCACGGACTACCGGAATGTCCTCAAGGTCTGGCAAAGGGCTGGCGTTAAGAGAATATAATTGTCGCTTGGCTATTCGGGTCAAGACATTGACTATCTTCCCCGAAGGATGGGTGAGTTGAACAGCCCTAGAGAAGCAATCAATTTGGGCATGATGAGCTGACATCCAGTCCATACCCAGAATGATATTAATATCTGAAGATTTAAGAGCTATCAAAGATGCGAGAAAAACAAGTCTGTCGACTTGGATTTCATTTCCATGGCTTACTCTAGAAGTTTGCCATTTGGATCCCGGAGTTTGAATTACCATAGAGGTTGGCATATCACCGAATGCGACGTTATGCAAACGAGCATAATTTTCAGATATAAAAGAATGAGAGGCTCCTGTATCGAAAAGAACAGATGTCGGGTGGCAATTAACAAGAAGCGTACCGAGAATGACGCTGGGATCCTCTTGAGCTTCTTCGGCAGAGATACAGTTGACATGGCCACGTGAAGCGGTGACCGGCTTGGCGTGGAATATTTTTCCTGTCGGCTTGCCACGGCCAACAGCTTTAGCAGACTGGTTGGGGTTGGTCTGGGGACACTCACGCATATAGTGACCAGATTCCCCACACTTGAAACAGGTCACGGAACTGGTGCGTGGAGGAGCATTGTTGGTTGGACCACCATAGGGCTTGGCCGGTGCAGACTGTTGAACGGGGCGAGGCGCCTGGAAGGATGGCCTCGGTGTGAACCTGGGTGGCAGGGCGGTGTTGGGTACCCACACGCGGCGCTTCTGAGGACCAGCACCGGATGAGGAACCCATGTCACGGCCATGCTTGCATGTTGCGTCATAGTCAGTCTGACCAGTTTCAGCACTAATGGCTTTGTTGACAAGTTTCTGAAAAGATGTGCACTCATGCAGACGGAGGTCGCGGCGAAGCTCAGGACTAAGGCCCTTACGGAACCTTGCTTGCTTCTTGGCGTCAGTAGAAACTTCCTCGGTTGCATATCGTGCGAGATTACCCAACTCCCTGCTGTAAACATCCACAGAAAGTCGGCCTTGGGTGAAACTGCAAAATTCCTCACGTTTACGGTCCATGAGACCCTCCGGAATGTGATGTTCACGGAAAGCCTCGCTGAATTCAGCCCAAGTAGTGACATGGCCCGCTGGGCGCATAGCTCCATAATTCTCCCACCATAGACTGGCGGGGCCTTCAAGATGATATGCAGCAAAGGTGACCTTGTCAGCCTCCGCTACCAGCGCGGAACGTAGTTTGTGAGCGATACTGCGAAGCCAGTCATCAGCGTCGAGAGGCTCGACGGAGTGGTGGAACGTGGGTGGATGTAACTTGATAAAATCACTGAGTGACACCACGTTAGTCCTCTGATGGTGTGCTGTATTCTGTTCAATACGCTCCAACAAACGGTTGGTTTCCCGCTTGTTTTTCTCAGCTTCCATCATAACCTCGGCTAGGGAAGGAGGATGAGGCAGATTTTCATTCCAGCCTTCACTGCCTTCGGCCTGCTCTTGAGAAGCAGGGTTAGCGCGCGTGTTGACCATCCTAGGTAAACAAGACAATGATTTAGTCAGGATGATAAAATTCCGACATAGGATACAGAATGTAAAGAATAACTCGAAATGCAAGATGATCATCCGTATGACATGGTAGATACAGAGACTGCTTCTTTATTCCATCGTCATACACACCATACAGGGTTTAGTACAAGACCAAACAAAGTACTACTACGGTGAAAGAGGATTACATCTCATCGGAGGCATTCCAAGCTCCTATACATTATTTTTCTACACCTCCGGAAAGAGTACAAACTAGGTCATATCCCACGAGTCACGCGGGACGATAGATGACACAGCTAGTGCGAACTAGTGATACTATCACTAACTCAGACCGATCCGTAGTAGTCCTCGTAGAAGTCACCTCCATAGCCTGGAAGCTCAACATGATCATCCGGAAACAGACGATCTCGCGGAGCTTGTGGACCATAGGGGCTAGGATGAGGTCTTGGACCAACAGACGGTGGCCTGCGGGGACCGCGAGGTGGGGTGATGCCTCCTACATCACGCCAACACATCACGTCTGGCAGAGCAGATCTCACAGGATAGAGATCGCGCATATCCGAATATCCAGCTTGCACCGCCGGTGCAAACCGAGTCAAAGTAGCCCAGTGGTCAGCACGGGTATTGAAGAGCTCTAACCTCAAGGCCCGATTTTCACGGTCCTTATCCTCGAGCATCTCAGCAGTGGTGCGAGTCCGTGAATCCTCCTGAGTGGGGTCAGCATAGATAGCCTAGAGATACCCTTGTGCTCCCGGAAGTGATCCTGGCATATACCGGAAATCAGAGTCCCAAAATAGACCAGATCTGACTCGCATAATGGTCATCATAGAGTAGGCGGCGTCCTGCACAGCCATCTCAATAGTAACCCCGAGTCCATAGGAGCAATGAAGGGGCTCGGTGGATCCAGGATAAGATGGAAATATCCTGACAGTGCAGAGATACTGGCTTTGATTAAAGTCTCGGAATTGCTCGACCGTGTACTCAAGATACCAGCGGTATCCAGCCTCAGTCATTACCCTGACCAACTTAGCAGTATGGCCGGGTACATCTAGGCATCGAGTCAGGCGAACCACTTGATTGAGGTCGCGAGTGGCCATCTGAAAGCACAATCATAATGCAAAGGCATTAGAATTTCTAGCAAAATTTCGGCAGCATAACAGCTGTAATTGCTCAAGAAGGATTTGAGACATTTGACAAAGGATTACATACACACTCCACATCATCATATCAAAGTTCTGAGACCATCCTAGCAACATAATATGGTAGAAGAACTGAACTAGGCTTGTATCCATCAAACTTATAAGGTACTACTGATTAGTAACACGTGATCCTGATAGAGAGAATAGATCCTAATTCCTTAACCCCCGGTGGAAGAATGGACTGACTCAGATCAGAATGTCATAAGATAAAGGAGTAAAAAGAGCCTTACATTCCAACCCACAAACAATTTCCCTACATATAACTAAAGAATTTCTAGACTCAACATCGACCAGTTTGGCTTGGAGAACCTACAGGCAGTCCGGCTCTGATGCCAACGCTGTCAGGACCCCGACTCGATGTCACATCGATCTAGCCGGTAACACCTCATATCACTTTGCGGCCTCACGCACGGTATCCCCACGGGTGTCGCCTTACCTTTGCCCGGGACCGTTTGCGCCTTTTGGCTCACGTATATGATAGTGTCGCTAGCATCCATATGATAAAGAGCCGGGCTGACATGACTAGTCGTAAACCCAAAGTGGCACAGACTTACAGGGACAGGCATCCATGACCCAGCTTCGAACGTGTCGGTCATCAGCAAGTGGGTCCGGGCTGTAGCATTGGGCTAGCAGGACTCCGGTAAACCGGGCTGTAGCGGGCTAACAGGACTCCGGTACTCAAAGCGTGACATTTCCCCGAAGGGACAAACACAGGAACGAAGAAGGACACATGCCGGCCCGCCTAAGTGTTCCAGAGCAGTAGCAAGCTACCATGGCTCAGCGGTAACACTAGGAGACATTTCCCGGTAAGAGAGGCTACTAAAGATAAACAACTAGATAGTCAGATCCCACACATACCAAGCATTTCAATCATACACACAATATGCTCGATATGTGCAAATACAACGAAGCATCACAACATGACTCTACGACACAAGCACTTTATTTAAGGCTCAGGGAGCCATACATAGCATACACAAAGATACGGGTCACACGACCCAGCATTCAAGTCATACAGTCATACAAACCAGCAGCGGAAGTACATTGTCTGAGTACAGACAACTAGTAAAATAAAAGAGGCTTGGAAAGCCTAGCTATACTACGTGGTCCTTCACAAGCTCAGGGTCACCACCTGGGCCTTTAGCCTACTCGTTGATGTCAACATCTACATAGAACCCATCAGAAGGGGTTGCAGCGTCTTCTGTAAAAATGTAAATTATAGCACCATGAGTACAAAGGTACTCAGCAAGACTTACATCAGATCCTACATACATGCATATTATCAAGAAGGGTTGGTGGAGTTATTGCAGCAAGCCAGCTTTGACTCTTGGCTAGACTATCCTGCGATACTCCAACTTGAAATGGTTTTGCGCACACGAGTCCACTACTCACCACTTCAATACACTACCGAGGATCCACCTCCGTCTTCCTACGGAAGAGCCATCCTCGGCACTCACACTTATCTTGAGGCTTTTAACAGTTTCCATTTACTTGTCTATGAACTGTATAAGCAACCAAGTAGTCCTTTACCGCGGACGCGGCTATTCGAATAGATTATGATAACCCTGCAGGGGTGTACTTCTTCATACATGTTTCCACCACTTAGCGTCTGCACACGACATGTGCTCGGCAGACTTCAAGCGAAAGCCGACGTGGGTGTAGACCACGACCTACCTAAACACTTAAGTCTCTAGTCCAGGTTTATCGCCTATCCAGGTTCCATCCGCAGGGAGTCCGGCCGAGGTTTCCCATACGGCCCCGAACGATGTGAACAGGGTTCCCGAGATACCTAACGGGTATTCGGTACACCGTGCCACGTACCTACCGCATCACAGCCCACCCCTACGATCAGCGCTGTCCACGGCCTCCAGTAGGCTACAAACACCAGAAACTACTTGCAACTCCTGGACAGAGAGCTAGGGTGATTAAGAAGTCGAGCGGGGTCATATTTCAGGGCCCAATGCATGGTAGTAGCTGTATCTTAAATCACACATACAGATCTCAGTGCTTAAGGTCGGCTTCAATGAAACAACCCACCATGTACTCCTACATGGCCTCTCATCGATACCTTTACCAAATCGTGTTCACCACACCACTCTCATTTCCGACATAATCATTTCACTCTAGCCATCACCCAGATGAACCAGACCTGACACGACTCTAAGCATAGCAGGCATAGCAAGGTAGGAACAACACATACATATGGCTCAATCAACTCCTACACATGCTAGTGGGTTTCATCTAGTTACTGCGGCAATGACAGGTCATGCAGAGGAAATGGGTTCAACTACCGTAGCACACAGCAGTTTGAAACGCGTTGTCTTAATGCAGTAAAAGAGAGCAGGAGCGAGAACATGGGATTGTATCGATATGATCAAATGGTTGGTTGCTTGCATGATGGTTCGATGCACTGATACGGTTCTTCGTTAGGGTAATCACGGTACTCCTTGGAGGCAGAACCTGCCGCAAAGAACACCGATACACAACCATCACCAAACAATGTGCAACAATATGATGCATGCATGAAACATAGCAATATGAGTGTGTTGGGCTAATGCAACTAAGACCAGAAGGGTTTGAGCAAATTTGAATCAAAGATTCAAATTTCAAACTCAAACATGGCCCTTTAAAGTGTTTTTCCTTGTTCTGCTTGAAACATCAATTTAACTTGTTTGATCATGCATGAAAATGGTACAGATGGATAGATTGGATTTTTCTGATCATTTTTCATATATAATTTGTCCAATTTGGAGTTACAGAATAAAAGTTATGAATTTTTGAAGTTTAAATAATATTCTGGAATTTCCTGATTTAATTTAAATCCAGAAATATAAATATTGCGCCAGCATGACGTCAGCATGACGTCAGTGGTCAACTGCGGCTGGCTGAGGTCAAACCTGACGTGTGGGGTCCACACGTCAGTGACAGGGGGGGTTTAGCAGGTTTAATTTATTCATAATTAGGGGTTAGTGGCGCTGGGGCCCACTATCAGTGTCAGGGGGGTTAATTAATCGGTGATTAGCACTAATCTGACCACCTGGACGACGGGGCCCACGCGTCAGTGACCCTGGGGGGGTCAAACCCCAGGTCAGACAGGTCAAACCCACCGGTGACATGACGCCGGCGGGGCCCGAGACGGTGGCGCGATGCGGAAACGCGCTACAGAGCACGGGCGAGGCCGTGCTTGGGCTCGTTGGAGAGCCCTTGCTCCCGCGCGTCGAACGGTGGTGGTGGCCGCGCCTGAGGTGGCCGGTACCGACGACGGCGACGACCGTGGCGGCTGCCGGAGCTCGGTTGAGCTCGGGGTCGAGGCTACAACGGCTGCGGGGATGCGGGGTTGGCACCTACGGCTTCTACGCGGTGCGGTGAGGACATGGGTGTGCTTGGTTGGGCGCTACGGTGCCTGTGGCCACGACGGCGACGAGGCACGGCGGCGACGAGCTTCGGAGCTCAAGGGGGCGGCAGCTACAGGAGGCTAGGGACGACGGGGCAAGGGGGAATCGAATCAGTGGCTCATCACGGAGCTGCAGGGATGGTTAGCGGGCTCGGGGACGTCCGGTAGCTCCCGATTCGACGGCGACGATCTCCGGTGGCCGAGAAGGGGAACGGCGACGTGGCGGCGATGCAGGGCTTCCGGAGGCCTGTGGAGCGGTGGGGAGGAAGAGGGGGTCGAGGCGGAGCTCCTGAGCTAGTCGGGGAAGCGAGGGGTGGCCGGTGACGGCTGCTATGGCGAACGGCGGCGACGGTGGTGTTCGGCCGTGTGAGAAAGAGCGAGGGAGAGGAGGGAAGAGCCGAGGGAGAGTGAGAGAGAGCAGGGGGGAGGGCGTGGCCTCGTCCGGGGCATCGAGCGAGGAGGGGAGGGCAGGCAGGCAGGCGAGCAGGTGGCGTGGCGCGGTGGCGCGCGCGCGCGCCGGCCACACTCCCCTCCCTCTGTCGAGGACAAAGACGACAGAGGAGGGAGGCGGGCTGGGCCGCCTGCTGGCTGGGCCGGCCAGCTGGCTGGGCTGCACAAGGAGGAGCCCAGGTAAGCTTCTCCCTTTTTAATTATTTCTGTTTTCTAATTTCTGACATTTGTTTTGATTTAAATAAAATATTAAATCATTTATTTACCTTATACCAATTTTTGCAGGGGCTAGATATATTATTCCAGAGCTCCTTTATAAATGGCATAATATTTGGACATATATTAATATATATAACTAATATATTTCGAATGCAAATATTTATGCATTAATTCCAAATGCCCAAAATAAATACCTATGAGCTCTTAAAAATATTGGTTTGATTTTTATCTCTGTCCAATATTTTCAGAGAGCAACATGAGCATTTTCTTGGACCTTTTTGGAGAAATTTTTATTTGGATCATTTTCAGAAATGATTCTGAGGGTTTCACAAATCCCCATTTCAATTTAAATGGAATTTTAAACATGATGCACACACTCTGATGCATGACTAGCTAGGGTGTGACAATTACATCAACATTACATAATAGATGGGGATACATACATAAGGCATACAATGCCACACGAATACAACAATATATCATACACAATATCAACATCCGACTATGGATGAAACACAAACAGAAGCTCAAACGACATCCAACCTGCTAACCCAGGCTGCCGACCTGGAACCTATCCCCTGATCGAAGAAGAAGCAGAAGGAGAACTCAAAAGCAAGCAAGCATCACTCTCGCGTCATGAACATCGCATAACCTGCACCTGCAACTGTTGTTGTAGTAATCTGTGAGCCACGAGGACTCAGCAATCCCATTACCATGGGTATCAAGACTAGCAAAGCTTAAAGGGAAAGGAAGGGGTAAAGTGGTGAGGTTGCAGCAGCGACTAAGCATATATGGTGGCTAACATACGCAAATAAGAGCGAGAAGAGAGCAAACGGAACGGTCGTCAACTAGTAATGATCAAGAAGTGATCCTCAACTCCTACTTACGTCAAACATAACCCAAAACCGTGTTTAGTTCCCGGACTCCGCCGAAAAGAGACCATCACGGCTACACACGCCGTTGATGCGTTTTAATTCATATCTGGTGTCAAGTTATCTACAACCGGACATTAACAAATTCCCATCGGCCACATAACCGCGGGCACGGCTTTCGAAAGATAATATCCTGCAGGGGTGTCCCAACTTAGCCCATGATAAGCTCTCGCGATCAACGAAGGATATACCTTCTCCCAGGAAGACCCGATCAGACTCGGAATCCCGGTTTACAAGACATTTCGACAATGGTAAAACAAGACCAGCAAAGCCTCCCGCTGTGCTGACAAATCCCGATAGGAGCTGCACATATCTCGTTCTCAGGGCACACCGGATGAGCCAGACGTCAGGTTGGCATAGACCCTGATTGCCCAGGGGGCGCCGGACATCGCTCGGTTTGGACCAACACTTGGACAAGCATTGGCCCGGGGGGGCTAAAATAAAGATGACCCTCGGGCTTCAGAAACCCAAGGGAAAAAAGGGCTAGGTGAGGCAAATGGCAAAACCAAGGTTGGGCCTTGATGGAGGAGTTTTATTCAAAGCGAACTGTCAAGGGGGTCCCATAAATCACCCAACCGCGTAAGGAACACAAAATCCGGGAACATAACACCGGTATGACGGAAACTAGGGCGGCAAGAGTGGAACAAAACACCAGGCATAAGGCCGAGTCTTCCACCCTTTACCAAGTATATAGATGCATTAATTAAATAAGAGATATTGTGGTATCCCAACCAAAATCCTGTCCACCATGGAGAAATCTTCAACTTCACCTGCAACTAGCAACGCTATAAGAGGGGCTGAGCAAAAGCGGTAACATAGCCAAACAACGGTTTGCATAGGAAAGGTATGAAAGGTTAGAGGTTCATGGCAATATGGGAGGCTTGATAAACAGGTGATAGGTAGCGCAGCAAAGCGATAGAACGAAGCAACTAGCATAGCAATGATAGTAGTGAGATCCAGGGTAGAGGTCATCTTGCCTGAAATCCCGCAAGGAAGAAGAACGAGTCCATGAAGAAGACGAACGGGAGTAGTCGAACGAATCCTCACAATCGCAACATTACCGGAACTAAGAAGCAACACCGGAAAGAAACAAACAACATGGTAAACACACAAGCATAATCATGGCATGATGCACAAACAAATATGATGCATGACCGGTTTAAAGAGGCATGGCATGACAAAGTGCAACAAACAATACTACAAATTAAGTGGAGCTCAATGTGCAACGAGTTGCATATTGACGAAACACCACATTCAAGTTATTTAGTTCGCTCTCATTTAGGCTACCCAACAATATTAAATGTTGTTAAACATGGCAAGAGGTGTAACATAATAAAACTACCTATCTAGGCAATTTAAATGAGGCCGGAAACAACAAACAACAATTCCGGAAAATCCCCATGTGCATAATTTGAGTTTGGTACTGTTCTGCCCTAAAACATATTTTATAATTTTTAAACAGGAAAATAAGGTGCACCAAGTTAATCTATGCATTTTTCCACCCCATTTACATATAAAGTTTATAAAATTTGAAGCTACGGTTATTTAGTTATGAAATAAAACATTTTAACATGGCATTTGAGAAAATTTAAACAAACAACATTTTAAACATTTTAAACATGGATGAAAACAGCAGATTATGAAACTAGATGAAAAACTAAGCATTTTTCATATATAAATCATTTTAATCCGATGCACGGTTTGTGAATTATTAATGCATGAACATGGAGGGGTTTTCTGCAAATCTGTAATACTCTGGATAAATGCTAAATCGCAGACATGGGAAAAAAACTACATCGGGCCGAATCTGGAGGGCGGACTGGGCTGCTCACCATGGGCTCTTGGCCCGGCTGGTGAGGAGGAGGCCAGGCAGGCCGGATCTGGCGCGGCTGGGCCTTGGCCAACAGACGAAGGGGAGGCAGCCCAGGCGCGGTCAGCGATCAGTCAACGAGCGCAGCATGCGCTCGAACGGCTCGAGGCAGAGGCACCATCCTCCTCTGCTCGACAGGAAGCAGAGTAGCGGCGGCGTGGGACTTGTAGCGGCAGCGACGGAACTTGGCAGCAGGGCAGCGGCGCTCCTCGAGGAAGGGTCTTGCGGCGAAGAACTCCGGTGAAGAAGGGGAGCGGGGCAGCTGCACCGTTGTGGCGGACGAACTTGGCGACAGGGACGACGCGGGAATGGCCTGATCTGGGCGGCAGCTTGCGAGGGACTTGGCGCGGGCTTCGGCAGGGACGCAGGGTCGTGGGGCAGCCGAGAATGAAGGGAGGCGGCGCGGGGCGGACCAGACTTGAGGAGGCCGTCGGCCATGGCGTCGGACGGAGCTAGTACCTGAAGAAAATGGTGGCGCGGCAGTTTCAGAGAGGAAAAGACTTGAGAGAAGAAGAGGGGCACGGGGAGAAGGAAGGAAGAGGCCAGCCTGGTTATTTGCGATGTTGTTGTTGCCGGCGGCGGCAAGAACTTGGCGCCTTGCGCGGGACTCCGACGACGCGAAGCTCCGGGAAGAAGATGGCGGCAGCGGGCCTGCTGATTGGACGGGCATGGAAGGCGAGGGAGACCAGGGGCGGCTGGCCGGTTCGATGGATGGATGGATCGAAGGGGCTGGGTTGGCTCGGCGCTGAAAACCAGGAAGGTGGTCGGGCGAATCGAATGGATCGGGCAAGATCCCGAGGAAGGGTGGACGAGGTGGAGAAGTCAGTGGGTGGCGGCGCGAGGAGGATTGGATGGATTGGGCGGGCTAGGGCTAGGGTTAGGCTGATATATATACGCGAGTGAGTTAGATTAAAGGCGATCTAGTCCCTCCGATCAAAATCGGACGGCTGAAAAAATATAGGTTAGGAAGTCCAATAACGAAAACGGAGATGTTTTATAGATGTTTGGGGATGATTCGGACCCAACGGTGATGACTGTCCAGGTCGGGTTCGGGGGAGTTTCGATCACGGGAGAGGGCTCGATGCACTATGCAAAGAGGGGTTAGGCGGATGAGGTCAAGTGTGTGGTTGGACTGAGAATGGTCAAAGAAGACAAACGGTCTGACGACACGCTACGGAGACAAGGAGAGAGGCGGCAACTACGAACGGTTACGAGTTTATGAAAACATGCGGATACAATGCTCATGATGCAATGATGAATGCAACAAATAAATAAATACACACAACAACGAAAAACATGGAAGCCATCTGGAGCGTCGGTCTCGGGGTGTTACAACACTCCACCACTACAAGAGGATCTCGTCCCGAGATCTAGGATGGCACCGGAGAGAAAGTAAAGAGGAAGAGAAGAGGTAAAACTAAGTTGCTTCTTTGACGAACGAGTGGAACCATGAACCTTGAGAGGTTGAGCAATTTATAAGAAAGAGTACAACAGAGATGAACGAGATTGCAACAATCCGTTAGAAAAGAGGAACAAGGAACATTGCGAGAACTTGAAGGTTGCAAAGACATGAATCAAGAGTTTAATGGACAAGATAGAATTCGAAACTACTCCGGTTAAAACAAGATGAGAGAGGAATAATTCGGGCAGCACTCCGGTTGAACATGGAAGGAATAGAACATGAACTTGAGAAGAAGGGATGATACTTGATGAGATCAACAACACACTACCTCCGAAACTATTGAAAGAATGGCACAAGGGGTAAGGAAGATTTCAGACAGCTCTCCGGTTGAGGAAGGAGGCAAAACTTGATAAGATGAGAGAACTCGAATGAAAACACAACACGCCGGTTAAATGGATAAGCACGAAAAGAACATGATCTTGACAATTCGACATGATGAGTGAAAACAGCAACATCACCATGCCTTCAGAAGAAAGAATAGAAGATAGATCATTGAAATAGAAGAATGGAGAAGAAAAAGCCAACTCCTGCCACAATGAGCTAGGAAAGCACCCTTCCAAGAAGGTTACAACAGGGTTGTTGGAAAACCAAAAACGACACGAATAAGCTTGTAGTGGGCTTATGGAAAACATGTCAAGACTATGAGGTGACATTCTGCCACTAACGAAAACAATTGCTTGCTTTGAGATCCATGAAGAGATGAAAACTGCTTCCACCGAGAAGGATATGGAGACAGCTTGGATCATTGATAAGCACCACAAATAGCAACATTCTCAATGGAAGGCTTTAGGTGAAATATAACCCAAGATACTCCAACAAAGAAATTGCTGGGTTGAAAAGATCTCATTCTTGACAACATGTGAATCAAGAAACATGAACTCAAAATTATCAAGAATGACATAACACCACCTCAAATGATAAGGTAGAAAGAATTGCACTTTGAAATGCAAGATGAAGAAGGCATGAACTCCTCAAAACAAAACATGTGTTGGGCACCATGTTTATTTTAGAGTGTAGCTTGGCGGATCATCACCTCGAGAGAAGTCTTGAAGAACAAATGAAGAATGAAAGGAATCCTTGATGAACCACCATGTAGGGCCTCCATGAAGAACTCCGGTAATGAAAGGATGATAGAAAGAAAGAGAAGTTGAAAACACAAGGTGAAACCTTGCGATGATTTAGATGGAGCTTTGCGACGATATAACCGAGAAAACTTGGAACTCCGGAAACGAAAAGATGAAACATCTCGAACCGGGAAATGTGACATGATGAACAACTCCGGAAAGAAGAAACTAGATTACTTGGATGAAACAATAATAAGAATTACGTTATGCCTATCCTTCACCAATTTAAATTGATGACAAGCAACGGATTTGGCATACTACTTATTCTCGTAGAAAGGATTAAGAGGGATATAGCACAAGCTTGAGAAGGTATTGATGGAACCACTGGTGGGATTTCGAAACAACGAATGAATGAATGAATTGATACGATGACGAATGAAGAGAAATCTTGAACGAACCACCGTAAGAATTGAAAATGAACATAGCAAAGGCACAATTCACCGGGAAGAATTGGAAAACGAATGAAGATACTTGAGGGGATTTAAATACAAGAGAACGAAGAGATCACGAGCTGATTAGAGACCACTTTAGCGATGCACCGGTAAGATATGGAGAAGGAGAGCTAAAAGCTGAGAACGAATAAACCCGAAATGATGGCCTTCGTAGGAATAAAATGGAAAGAACTCACGAAATGCTCCGGATGGGTGAAAAGAATTCCCACACTCGAAAACAATTATGAGAGGATGTCATCAAGCTTGAACAATGCATCTTTGGAAGAACGGGTAAGGATTTAAGAGGAACTCTTCTTCGGTCTTCAAAATCCGAGAATGACAAGGAGAAACACCACCAAATTGTTGAGGCACTCCGGAAGGATCAAAAGAGGAAAGATTGAGCCAAAGATGAAAATGATTTGAAAGCGATCTTGGAGAAGGCATGTGATTGATGAAAATTCATTCTTACGTCAAACTTCAAAAGAATTTGGGAATGGCTCCGGGAAAATTAGAAGAGTCAGGTAAGATCCTGGGAAAAGACCTGTGGGTTAGGGCCCACTCGAAAGAAAACACCGTTGAACAATTTAAAAAGAGGTTGCACCGGTTGAATTAAATGGCTTGAATGAGATAACAACCTCAAAATATCTTGAACGGATTGAGAATGGAAAACACGAATCTTCCGAGATATCTTTAGCACTCCGGATATGAACTGGGAGAGGTGAATAAATAATAGAGCCTTGGATAATAAATTCACATGGGAAGATATGTGAAACAACAGGAAGAGATATGATAACACCGAGACTTGAAATTAAACCATCGGAGAAGAAAAATAACGAAGAATGATGAACTCAAAGCTCCGTTAGTATCTTCCTGAGAATCACCGGATAAGAACATTAACGGAAACGAATGGAGAGTCTTCCCATCAATAAAATGGATACCCGATTAAGAAATCTGAGTCCTTGAAGAAAAGGGTGGGAGGGCGGGGAAAAACAAAGACAACATGGGATGAACGAAACAAACACCGTTGAGAAATCTTAGAATTGATCTTGCGGATGGGGAGAATGATGGGATCATCTCGAAGAGAAGCGCACCGGTTGGAAAAGAATTAACATGACAACCTCAATGGTCAAAAGGATTAGTATTCACATAGCAATATGAGAACACCGTTTAGGAAAGGTATGGATCAACGCTTGACATCGAAGCAACTTGAATACCACAAATAAAAACAAAACAAAGGATTTGGCTTGCAAAATAAGACGGAACAAATACATATGATAGAGATTTACCCAATCCCATATCATGCATCTGTCGGAAAGATATTCTAGGAGCTACTTGAATTCCCACCTATAAACTCCCGAAACTTTCTGGTTATGCAATCTGGTGTTGGGGATACAGGGGAAGCAATATATCTCACCCAAACTAACAATCCCTACATCCAGCTGTATCCATCCGTCAACACATAACCAAGAAAACTCCGGAAATCGTGTTCCTCAACCTTCAAAAAGCATCCGTTATACGAGTTATGGCAATACTCCCGAACTCCCCAGTACTGGGTGGCGTCGAGGTTATCTCACCAACGACTGCATAAAAGAGATTTTTGATGTCGGCAAAACTCAGGTATTTCAGAACTGCAACAATAAAATTGTGACGACAACACCTCGGAGCTCAACTCCCCGGGTCAATGCCACATAATAGACAGGAGGCACCAAGAACAATGTTCTCATCACAAAACCATCGGAACGATTCCAAGATACCCGCGTGATCCTAAAAAAAATTTAGTGAAATTTGAGGAGAGGAAAGTCAAAACATCTACGTCAGGAGACCTCACCAGAGCGACGAAGGGGCTGAGGAGTAAAAAGAATCCTACTCTCCGATATATATAATCCTAAGACTCAAAATAGTTTTCTTCTAGACTCAACAACGGCCAACAATCAAGGGGGCTCCTATGGTCGGTCGAGGCTCTGATTACCAACTTGTCACGCCCAATATGCGACCCTATCCAAAAGGAACTCGAAGGTCCCACCAAGGATAGACCCGCATATTGAAACACTTTTGCAAGGTGGATATCATTACATCAACATTACATAATAGATGGGGATAGATACATAAGGCATACAATGCCACACGAATACAACAATATATCATACACAATATCAACATCTGACTATGGATGAAACACAAACAGAAGCTCAAACGACATCCAACCTGCTAGCCCAGGCTGCCGACCTGGAACCTATCCCCTGATCGAAGAAGAAGCAGAAGGAGAACTCAAAAGCAAGCAAACATCACTCTCGCATCATGAACATCGCATAACCTGCACCTGCAACTGTTGTTGTAGTAATCTGTGAGCCACGAGGACTCAGCAATCCCATTACCATGGGTATCAAGACTAGCAAAGCTTAAAGGGAAAGGAAGGGGTAAAGTGGTGAGGTTGCAGCAGCGACTAAGCATATACGGTGGCTAACATACGCAAATAAGAGCGAGAAGAGAGCAAACGGAACGGTCGTCAACTAGTAATGATCAAGAAGTGATCCTGAACTCCTACTTACGTCAAACATAACCCAAAACCGTGTTCACTTCCCGGACTCCGCCGAAAAGAGACCATCACGGCTACACACGCAGTTGATGCGTTTTAATTCATATCTGGTGTCAAGTTATCTACAACCGGACATTAACAAATTCCCATCGGCCACATAACCGCGGGCACGGCTTTCGAAAGATAATATCCTGCAGGGGTGTCCCAACTTAGCCCATGATAAGCTCTCGCGATCAACGAAGGATATACCTTCTCCCAGGAAGACCCGATCAGACTCGGAATCCCGGTTTACAAGACATTTCGACAATGGTAAAACAAGACCAGCAAATCCTCCCGCTGTGCCAACAAATCCCGATAGGAGCTGCACATATCTCGTTCTCAGGGCACACCGGATGAGCCAGACGTCGGGTTGGCATAGACCTTGATTGCCCAGGGGGCGCCGGACATCGCTCGGTTTGGACGAACACTTGGACAAGCATTGGCCCGGGGGGGCTAAAATAAAGATGACCCTCGGGCTTCGGAAACCCAAGGGAAAAAAGGGCTAGGTGAGGCAAATGGCAAAACCAAGGTTGGGCCTTGCTGGAGGAGTTTTATTCAAAGCGAACTGTCAAGGGGGTCCCATAAATCACCCAACCGCGTAAGGAACGCAAAATCCGGGAACATAACACCGGTATGACGGAAACTAGGGCGGCAAGAGTGGAACAAAACACCAGGCATAAGGCCGAGTCTTCCACTCTTTACCAAGTATATAGATGCATTAATTAAATAAGAGATATTGTGATATCCCAACCAAAATCCTGTCCACCATGGAGAAATCTTCAACTTCACCTGCAACTAGCAACGCTATAAGAGGGGCTGAGCAAAAGCGGTAACATAGCCAAACAACGGTTTGCATAGGAAAGGTATCAAAGGTTAGAGGTTCATGGCAATATGGGAGGTTTGATAAACAGGTGATAGGTAGCGCAGCAAAGCGATAGAACGAAGCAACTAGCATAGCAATGATAGTAGTGAGATCCAGGGTAGCGGTCATCTTGCCTGAAATCCCGCAAGGAAGAAGAACGAGTCCATGAAGAAGACGAACGGGAGTAGTCGAACGAATCCTCACAATCGCAACATTACCGGAACTAAGAAGCAACACCAGAAAGAAACAAACAACATGGTAAACACACAAGCATAATCATGGCATGATGCACAAACAAATATGATGCATGACCGGTTTAAAGAGGCATGGCATGACAAAGTGCAACAAACAATACTACAAATTAAGTGGAGCTCAATATGCAATGAGTTGCATATTGACGAAACACCACATTCAAGTTATTTAGTTCGCTCTCGTTTAGGCTACCCAACAATATTAAATGTTGTTAAACATGGCAAGAGGTGTAACATAATAAAACTACCTATCTAGGCAATTTAAATGAGGCCGGAAACAACAAACAACAATTCCGGAAAATCCCCATGTGCATAATTTGAGTTTGGTACTGTTCTGCCCTAAAACATATTTTATAGTTTTTAAACAGGAAAATAAGGTGCACCAAGTTAATCTATGCATTTTTCCACCCCATTTACATATAAAGTTTATAAAATTTGAAGCTACGGTTATTTAGTTATGAAATAAAACATTTTAACATGGCATTTGAGAAAATTTAAACAAACAACATTTTAAACATGGATGAAAACAATAGATTATGAAACTGGATGAAAAACTAAGCATTTTTCATATATAAATCATTTTAATCCGATGCACGGTTTGTGAATTATTAATGCATGAACATGGAGGGGTTTTCTGCAAATCTGTAATACTCTGGATAAATGCTAAATCGCAGACATGGGAAAAAAACTACATCGGGCCGAATCTGGAGGGCGGACTGGGCTGCTCACCATGGGCTCTTGGCCCGGCTGGTGAGGAGGAGGCCAGGCAGGCCGGATCTGGCGCGGCTGGGCCTTGGCCAACAGACGAAGGGGAGGCAGCCCAGGCGCGGTCAGCGATCAGTCAACGATGGCGGCGTGCGCTCGAACGGCTCGAGGCAGAGGCACCATCCTCCTCTGCTCAACAGGAACCAGAGCAGCGGCGGCGTGGGACTTGTAGCGGCAGCGGCGGAACTTGGCAGCAGGGCGGCGGCGCTCCTCGAGGAAGGGTCTTGCGGCGAATAACTCCGGTGAAGAAGGGGAGCGGGGCGGCTGCACCGTTGCGGCCGACGAACTTGGCGACAGGGACAATGCGGGGACGGCCTGATCCGGGCGGCAGCTTGCGAGGGACTTGGCGCGGGCTTCGGCAGGGACGCAGGGTCGTGGGGCAGCCGAGAATGAAGGGAGGCGGCGCAGGGCGGACCAGACTTGAGGAGGCCGTCGGCCATGGCGTCGGACGGAGCTAGTACCTGAAGAAAATGGTGGCGCGGCAGTTTCAGAGAGGAAAAGACTTGAGAGAAGAAGAGGGGCACGGGGAGAAGGAAGGAAGAGGCCAGCCTGGTTATTTGAGATGTTGTTGTTGCCGGCGGCGGCAAGAACTTGGCGCCTTGCGCGGGACTCCGACGACGCGAAGCTCCGGGAAGAAGATGGCGGCAGCGGGCCTGCTGATTGGACGGGCATGGAAGGCGAGGGAGACCAGGGGCGGCTGGCCGGATCGATGGATGGATGGATCGAAGGGGCTGGGTTGGCTCGGCGATGAAAACCAAGAAGGTGGTCGGGCGACTCGAATGGATCGGGCAAGATCCCGAGGAAGGGGGGACGAGGTGGAGAACTTAGTGGGTGGCGGCGCGAGGAGGATTGGATGGATTGGACGGGCTAGGGCTAGGGTTAGGCTGATATATATACGCGAGTGAGTTAGATTAAAGGCGATCTAGTCCCTCCGATCGAAATCGGACGGCTGAAAAAATATAGGTTAGGAACTCCAATAACGAAAACGGAGATGTTTTATAGATGTTTGGGGATGATTCGGACCCAACGGTGATGACTGTCCAGGTCGGGTTCGGGGGAGTTTCGATCGCGGGAGAGGGGTCGATGAACTTTGCAAAGAGGGGTTAGGCGGACGAGGTCAAGTGTGTGGTTGGACTGAGAATGGTCAAAGAAGACAAACGGTCTGACGACACGCTACGGAGACAAGGAGAGAGGCGGCAACTACGAACGGTTACGAGTTTATGAAAACATGCGGATGCAATGCTCATGATGCAATGATGAATGCAACAAATAACTAAATACACACAACAACGGAAAACATGGAAGCCGTCTAGAGCGTCGGTCTCGGGGCGTTACATGCAACGCGAACGCGACAAGAGTGATGTATAGTCAAAACCGATTGACCGGTCATCACCGGAACCACTATTCACACTAGAACCTTCGCTGCTCGGCCTATGCTAGCGACTGCCCTAAAACCACACCTAATCTCCAGCCCATTCCCCCACCTTTCGATCCCCTAGCCCGCATCAAGTGTCCCCTAGTTCACCGGAAAGCCATGGTGCGCTGCAAGATCATGTACTACAAGATGCTGACACTGGAGCGCCACGAAGAAATCGCGGTGGCGGTCGGCGCCACAGACCTCCGTTCCCAAGATCGCTTTGCGGCGGGCCAATCCCCGAGTTCTCTGGAGCCAAACTACAAGGAGGAGGAAGCCGATCCAATGTTCATGGCGGAGGTCGTGGCGCAAAAGGCCCCCGATGGGTATGAGACAATGGACGTCGACTTCGTGCTGGCGTCTGAGTCCCCCATGGTGCAGGCAGACCACCGGTTCAACCTGGCGATACTAAAGGAGGACCGGGAGGCAGAGGCCAACTCGACGCGGAGCGTGCGCATGCTGCTGCCATCAAGGCTCTCCTACAGGCGGAACCAGATGTCGTGGATGTGAACCGGGCGGCGGAGGCTCAACTTGAGGCGAAGCGCGCAGATGCCGCTGCCATCGGGGCCCTCCTGCAGGCGGAACCGGACGTCCTGGACTTGAACCGGGCAGCAGAGGCTCAACTCGATGTGGAGCGCGCAGATGCCGCTCTCATCGACGCCCTCCTGCAGGCGGAACCGGACGTCCTGGACTTGAACCAGGCGGCGGAGGCTCGACTCGACGCGGAGCGTGCGGATGCCGCTGCCATCGAGGCCCTCCTGCAGGCGGAACCAGACGTCCTCGACTTGAACCGGGCTACGCTCTCGTCCGTGCAGAGCGCCCGCATGCTCCGCATGAACGAGTAGCTGGAGGCCGAGGACAACCACGGTGCGGAGACACACGTCGACAGCTACAGCTGGTTCGCGCCGGCAGCCAAAGATGATGAGGTTGTCTCATTCCATGAGCAATGATAGTTTTTCTTTATGTTGTTGTTTTTATGGATCTTTTTCTGCGTAAAAACATATATTGTTGTGCAAGTCGCCTGACTTGGGTCAGTCTACCATTTAAGGCGGTTGGATGAATATCCTACGTCTCCTAACCCTTCTTCCTCACCTCTTCTTCCTCCCCAATAGACCACCGCACGGGCCGTACGGATAGTCCCCAACATGCGGTTGGATAAACATACTCTATGAATGAAAATTATGTGTCACTGGTAGGATGGCTAAGTTTGGTTTGTTCACATGCGACATCACGTGTCAGTGAGGCTGCGTTCCCTTGGTTGGGTTTGCGGCCTGCAGGAGCGACTGTTTGAGGGTGCGGTGCGACCGCGGCGTGCAGGAGCGACCGTGTGAGGGTGCGGTGCGACCGCAATAGCCGTGCGCAAGTGTAACTCCATTTCATTTTGAAAACTTTAGGCAAGCTTGGCAAAAATGTGTGGCGAAGTATGGCAATGCAAGGCCTAGATCCAAACAGGATAAGTATGTACGTACTAGGAGTACTAGTGTTAAAAAAGGAAGGCGGGGTTTTCCTTTGCGGGATTAATCGATACAAATCTTTGTTTCACGTGTCAATTAATGTGTATTTTTTTTTCTCCAAAGCCCAAAGAGCTAACCATCTCACTCCTCATCACTTTATTAATGCAGCACCATGCAAACCAACCTTCTCACTTCCGCATGCATGCATGGGATATTAATGTCCATGGTTGCTAGTACAAGCCAAACCCCATCAATTTTGCCTCGATTAGTGTTAGTGGCCTTTTGCAAATTGTAATTTTGATATACTGGCCTTGTGTACAAAAAATGGAGGTAGTAACTATATTTGACTTCCTTCCCCATTGCGGTGACGTCGATGATATCTCGAATGTTGTGTTTTGGCGAAGTGCGTTCGACGGAGAACACCATTGAGGGAGACCACGGTAAGTCGTTCGCAAGTGCCGCCTGCAAGCCGAGACAACGTTGCATCCAGGAAGTCCGTTGAACCAAATGACGCGTAAATGTACTAGTACTACTAGTACACAATAGCGTTGTCCGTCCAGCTTAGTGTGATGAGATGGTTTCTCAAAGAAGATGATGGAGAAGCGGAGTCAGCGAAGAGTGAAATAATGGTTGCTTCATCCGTGCTTTGTGATTTGACGCCTCACTGCTTTGTGATTTGTGATAGAAGGGACAGGGGAGTAGACTCTGTGCTCTATACTGTACATGCGCCCAAGCACGGGAGAAAGAGGAGAGACGTTGCATTTTTCTATTCCTTCAATCAACCAATCAGGGAGCTTCGATTCCATCTTTTTGGCTTTGGCAACATCATCCACGATGGTTCCCACAATGCCAAAATCTATTTTCACATTTGGCTACACATTGTGGATGCCCTTAACCGTAGCACTTGGTTTGGCTCCTGTGTGCTATCTATACAAATCTCAATTATTTTGATCTAAAAAATTATAGAATCAAGATTAGTAAAAAGGAGGTGATTTTGCCGCGCAGATGGCGGGGGAGGTTTCTTATTTTTAGAGGACGTTGTCCTGGCGGTTTGCTAACATGCGGTCCCACGTGTCAGTGCTTTACCAAGCCAATCCGTGTCCCACATGAGGCAGAATAACGGCAGAAGCAACACGTGCTTAACTTGAAGAAGATGAGGGAGAAGCAGATTCAGCAACGAGTGAAATGATGGTTGCTTCGTCCCTCCAACTTCTTTTTTTAGCATTATTACTTCGTCCCTCCAACTTAACTGCGGGAAAGGTGCAGCTTTGTGATTTGACGCCTCTTTGCTCATTACTACATCGGCGCCATGACTAGGGTGCTTCACCCCGGCTGATCTGCACTGTATTCCAGTATGGCACGTGGACCCGGTAGCTTGATGTCCTACATGTCGGCGAAAGGGACTAGAAGATTTATGAAAGCGAGCGCTCCACTCTTACGATGGAGGAGTACACGAGATGACGACCCAGTGAACTATCACTTGAACTGTATAGTACTATAGTTTTGCTGTTTCACACGATCCATCGATACAAACCCGATTAAACAGGAAAGGGCAGGATTTTTCCCACGCGGTAGATGATACTGGCCATACATTTCAAAGGCAATTTTAATGTATGCAACCTGAATAATTAAGTAACAATATGATATCTAGTAAAACTAAAAACACATATGATTTATTGTGTTAGAGTGTAGTAGTAGTGCTGTATTGCATAGTTGTTAGATGTAACATGCGAGAACGTGTAGAGATGTAGTTTTGGAGGGCCTATAGAGATAAAAGCGTAATACGATCGCTGAACTTCAGAATAAGCTGATTACGGTCACTATATACGTTTTGCGGTGATTATACGGTCACTTGCTCACGGTTCAACATCGGATTGCACTCTGTTGACCGGCCAAATAGTCTGTGTGGCACCATGTTGACTAGTTAAATTGACCACATTCCTTGTGGGTCCCACCTATCAGTTTGCATAGGGAAAAGGTCAGATAAACACAAATTTACGCAGGCGCGACAAGACTCCAACCCGTGCGCGGGAATCACCTGGTTGTGTATGTGTCTGTTAGGGCCTGATGTGTGCGCATGCACATGTAGGTTGAGCACTTGAGCATGAGAGTGTGTGTTGGTCGTGTGGTGTACTGGTGTGTGCATGCATGTGTGCATGTGTGCATGTGAGTGTTGCGTGCGTGCGTGGCTGCGTGTGTACGTGTGAGTGTTGCGTGCGTGCGTGGGCGCATGTGTTCATGTGAGTGTTGCATGCATGCATTTCGTGTGCATGCATGTGTGTGTATAATCACCACACCAGCTCCAGTGTGTTAAAACAGACGGCTCAACATACCAATACAAGGCCACCTTGTCCGCTGTGCCTGCGGTCATGACTACGAACCACCATCCAATATTTTTTTGTCGTTTGTTTTCATTCTTACTAGCAAGATGCCCGTGCGTTGCACGTAACATCAAGTTGCATTTGTATGACTAGTTTATCTTGTGAGAGAAAAGGATGAATGAGGGAAGGCCTTATTTGCGAATGTGGAGAGGTGTGTGGGTACCTTTTTGCAAAATTGCCATAGTTTCTTTCCTATCTGTCAGATATAAATCGGACGGCCTATATTGCAGGATGGCAGGTACACCATCATCACCAACTCTGTTTTTATAAGAGTGTATTTTATAAGAGTGTAGATGTAGAGTAGATACAAGCCAACTGGTGGGCCCGATGGTAGTGAGATAATGTGATGCAACACTAGAGATGCCACGTGGAGCGTTTAACTGGTTAACTAGTCGTGTCTTGAGCAAATACAGAGTTGTACGGTGAGCCCGTGCCTGTATAATAACCACAAAACGTAAATGGTGACCGTAATGAGTGGATTCTGAAGTCCAATGTACGTACCATGCTTTCGCTTCAAATACAATGATCGTTATTGTATATATCACGAGAGAAAGATGAAACATGCGTGAATGTGCTGGGGGCTTACTTTTAGAGGACCTGGAGATAGTTTGTGTGCGTACG
>NC_041383.1:639587886-639706998 GCF_002162155.2 Triticum dicoccoides
CTCTTTACTATGACTAACTTTGTATGTAGTATAAAAATACACAAATTCACAGTGCGGAATAAATATCATTGTGGGCACCATGCAATGCAAATTAGCGTTCATACTTCTCCATATAACTTTGTAATGTTGTATATATGTAGAAATTCTAAAATATTTTTTTGGCCACACTTTATTCAAAAGGAATGTTGTATGCGAAATAAACGTGAAGAGAGGGCTTTTTAGATCAATGGGGTACGTGATGTAACATGTGTGAATGTGTAGTTGATGCATTTGGCAGGGCCTAGAGAGGTATGTGTGTGTATTACGTATTCGAGAGAGGCATGGATAGAGGGGCCGATGGGGGGCGTGGGAGAGATAGCACGAGAAATGAGATTGGTCTAGAGAGAGAGAGAGACGAATCTGACGTCACGGCGAGAGATTCCCTTGAGTGTGTATATGCAAGGGGGGAGGGGATAGAGGCACCAGGAGAATTTTTTGTGTGTGTGGTGTCTGTGTTGGTATGTGTGGGTGTGAGAAGATAACGAGACGTGGGGGCAGAGGGTGTGTCACCGCGTGAGGTCCGGTGGGTCGTGGTGAGGCCCTTCGTTCAGTTCCGTACTGCGCCACATTGGTCGGCCCGTGACACATTTAGGGAGACCCATGGATGACTAGACGTACAAGACAAAGATAGCAGAATTGTGAAGGACTTCGTGTCCACTGACAAAGCCGGCTAGGATATGTAATCCTAGGTTCTCGGACTAAGGTAACGCCTTTTATCTCTGTATTACTATTCATCCAACCTAACTTTAAGGGGCATCCTAGAGAATGCTCTGCTAGAATCATACTCGTCGATTAGGAAGAGAGGTGTGAGACAATGCGTGAGAGACAGGCCTAAAGATAATGTGCGTACATGAGACACGTAGGAAGGTCTATGTATATAGAAAGGGTCGATGGGGATTGTGCGTGTGTATGCTTGCGAGAGGAAGAGTGCTTGTGATAAAGGTTAGTGAAAACAGTCGTAAATGGTTACGAGAGGGAGGGATGGTTATATCGAGAGCATGTGTGCGAGAAAGACACCTCGGGAGAGAGTGTGTGAGCATGTGTGAGAGACCACCGACGGAGAGTGAAACTACACGTAAAAGACTGATGTACACATTGATTAAAGACATAAATTGTACCCAAATATTAGGATGGGATCATGATATTTGCAATTCGCGTAAGGAACGGTGATTGATCCATCAGACATCTAGATTCTATCAAATTTGAGCATGTCTATGTTATTATTCGACACAATTGATCCACATAGTTAGTATTTTGAACTCCAGACAATGCATCCCTTTAGCAATCGAATATAAACGTGAGTATAGTTCATGTTGTTGCTACGTCTTGAGCTTGCATTGGTTTTCCTCAAAGAGGAGAGGGTGATGCAGCAAGTGTAGCGTAAGTATTTCCCTCAGTTTTGAGAACAAAGGTATCAATCCAGTAGGAGGCTCCTCAAAAGTCCCACGCACCTACACAAACAAACTAAGAACTCACAACCAACACAATAAAGGGGTTGTCAATCCCTTCACGGCCACTTGCGAAAGTGAGATCTAATAAAGATAGTATGATAAGATAAATATATTTTTGGTATTTTATAATATAGATGCAAAAAGTAAAGATGCAAATAAAAGTAGATTGAAAGCAAATATGATAAGAGATAGACCCGGGGGCCATAGGTTTCACTAGAGGCTTCTCTCAAGATAGCATAAGTATTACGGTGGGTGAACAAATTATTGTCGAGCAATTGATAGAAAAGCGCATAGTTATGAGATTATCTAGGCATGATCATGTATATAGGCATCACGTCCATAACAAGTAGACCGACTCCTGCCTGCATCTACTACTATTACTCCACATATCGACCGACTCCTGCCTGCGTCTAGAGTATTAAGTTCATAAGAATAGAGTAACGCATTAAGCAAGATGACATGATGTAGAGGGATAAACTCACGCAATATGATATAAACCCCATCTTGTTATCCTCGATGGCAAAAATACAATACGTGCCTTGCAACCCTTTCTGTCACTGGGTAAGGACACCGCAAGATTGAACCCAAAGCTAAGCACTTCTGCCATGGCAAGAAAGACCAATCTAGTAGGCCAAACCAAACTGATAATTCAAAGAGACTTGCAAAGATAACTCAATCATACATAAAAGAATTCAGAGAAGATTCAAATATTATTCATAGATAAACTTGATCATAAACCCACAATTCATTGGATCTCGACAAACACACCGCAAAAAGACTTTACATCGAATTGATCTCCACAAGAGGGGGGGGGGAGAACATTGTATTGAGATCCAAAAAGAGAGAAGAAGCCATCTAGCTAATAACTATGGACCCATAGGTCTATGGTAAACTACTCACAACTCATCAGAGGGGCAAGGATGTTGATGTAGAAGCCCTCTATGGTCGATTCCCCCTCCGGCAGAGTGCCGGCGAAGGCTCCAAGATGAGATCTCGCGGATACAGAAGGTTATGGCGGTGGAAATTGTGTTTCGTGGTGCTCCTGGATGTTTTCGGGGTACGTAGGTATATATAGGAGGAAGAAGTACGTCGGTGGCCGCCCGAGAGGCCCACAAGACAGGGGGGCGCGCCCTATAGGGAGGGGGCGGCCTCCTATCTTGTGGGAGCCTCGGCTGCTTCTTGACTTGCACTCCAAGTCCTCTGGATCACGTTCATTCCAAAAATCACGCTCCCGAAGGTTTCATTTTGTTTGGACTCCGTTTGATACTCCTTTTCTTCGAAATACTGAAATAGGCAAAAAATAGCAATACGGGCTGGGCCTCCGGTTAGTAGGTTAGTCCCAAAAATGATATAAATGTGTAAAATAAAGCCCATAAACATCCAAAAGGGGTAATATAACAGCATGGAACAATCAAAAATTATAGATACGTTGGAGACGTATCAAGCATCCCCAAGCTTAATTCCTGCTCGTCCTCGAGTAGGTAAATGATAAAAAGAGAATTTTTGATGTGGAATGCTACCTAGCATAATTCATAATGTAATTTTCTTTATTGTGGCATGAATGTTCAGATCCAAATGATTCAAAATAAAAGTTCATATTGATAAAAGAAATAGTAACACTTCAAGCATACTAATCAAAGTAATCATGTCTTGAAAAAATAACATGGCAAAAGAAAGTTCATCCCTACAAAATCATATAGTTAGGCTATGCTTCATTTTCGTCACACAAAGATGTTCCCAACTTCTATACCCCCGATGACAAGCCAAGCAATTGTTTCATACTTAAATAATCTCAAACTTTTTCAACCTTCATGCAATATATGAGCATAAGCCATGGATATAGCACTATGGGTGGAATAGAATATGATGAGGGGGATTGTGTGGAGAAGACAAAAAAGGAGAAAGTCTCACATTGACGAGGATAATCAACGGGCTATGGATATGCCCATCAATTGATGTCAACATGAGGAGTAGGGATTGACATGCAACGGATGCACTAGAGCTATAAATGAATGTTCAACAAAAGAAAACTAGTGGGTGTGAATCCAACTTGCTTGCTCACGAAGACCTAGGGCATTTGAGGAAGCCCATAGTAGGAATATACAAGCCAAGTTCTATAATGAAAAATTCCCACTGGTATGAAAAATACAACTTATGAGACTCACTATATGCAAAACATGGTGCTACTTTGAAGCACAATATATGAGAATCACTACATGAAGAACAAGGTGCTACTTTGAAGCACAAGTGTGGAAAAAGAGATAGTAACATTGCCCTTTTTATTTATTTTCTTCTTCTTTTTTTCTTCTTTTTTTCTTATTTTTTGGGGCCTTTTTTTGGCCTTTCTTCTTTTTTTCTTTTTTTGGGGCAATGCTCTAATAATGATGATCATCACACTTCTATTGATTACAACATAAGAATTACAACTCGAAACAAGAACAAGATATGACTCTATATGAATGCCTTCGGCGGTGTACCGGGATGGTGCAATGAATCAAGAGTGACATGTATGAAAAATAATGCATGGTGGCTTTGCCACAAATACGATGTCAACTACATGATCATGCAATGGAAATATGACAAAAGTAAAGTATGTCATGATGATGATGAACGGAACGGTGGAAAGTTGCATGGCAATATATCTCGGAATGGCTATGGAAATGCCATAATAGGTAGGTATGGTGGCTGTTTTGAGGAAGATATAGGGAGGTTTATGTGTGATAGAGCGTACGTATCACGGGGTTTGGATGCACCGGCGAAGTTTGCACCAACTCTCAAGGTGAGAAAGGGCAATGCACGGTACCGAAGAGGCTAGCAAAGGCGGAAAGGTAAAAGTGTGTATAATCCATGGACTCAACATTAGTCAAAAAAAGAACTCATATACTTATTGCAAAAATTTAGAAGTTATCAAAAACCCAAGTACTACGCGCATGCTCCTAGAGGGATAGATTGGTAGTAAAAGACCATCGCTCATCCCCGACCTCCACTCATAAGGATGCACAAGCCAGGTACACTTCATGTTTCAAATTTGTTACACAACTTTAACCATACGTGCATGCTACGGGATTTTCTAACTTAAACACAAGCATTCTTTAAATTCATAATCACCCAACTAGCATGACTTTAATATCACTACCTCCATATCTCAAAACAATTATCAAGTATCAAATTGATCATAGCATCCAATTCACTTCCTATGATAGTTTTTATTATACCCAACTTGGATGCTCATCATTCTAGGACCAATTTTATAACCATAGCAAATACCATGCTGTTCTAAAAGATTCTCAAAATAATATAAGTGAAGCATGAGAGACTAGTAATTTCTTCAAAATTAAGACACCACCGTGCTCTAAAAGATATAAGTGAAGCACTAGAGCAAAAACTATCAAGCTCAAAAGATATAAGTGAAGCACATCGAGTATTCTAGCAAATTCTAATCAAATAGGCTTCTCCCAAAATGTGTGTACAGCAAGCATGATTGTGGTAAACTAAAAGCAAATACTAATACAATACATGACGCTCCAAGCAAAACACATATCATGTGGCGAATAAAAATATAGCTCCAAGTAAAGTTACCAATGAACGAAGACGAAAGAGGGGATGCCTTCCCGGGGCATCCCCAAGCTTAGGATTTTGGCTATTCTTGAATATCTTGGGGTGCCTTGGACATCCCCAAGCTTAGGCTCTTGCCATCCTTTATTCCAAAGTCCATAAAAGCTTTACCCAAAACTTGAAAACTTCACAACACAAAACTCAACAGGAAATCTTATAAGCTCCGTTAGTGAAAGAAAACAAAACCACCACATAATGTACTGCCATGAGCTCATTCTTTATTTATTTTGGTGTTAAACCTACTGTATTCCAACTTCCTTATGGTTTATAAACTAATTTACTATCCATAGATGCATTGAAATAAGCAAACAACACACGAAAAACAGAATCTGTCAAAAACAGAACAGTCTGTAGAAATCTGTAACTAACGCAAACTTCTGGGACTCTAAAAATCCTACCAAAATAGGAAGTCCTGGAAAATTTGTTTATTGAACATAATCAAAAAGAATCAACTCAAAATAACGTTCCTGTGATTTAACACAATGATATTCGTGCGCGCAAAGTTTCTGTTTTTTCAGAAGAATCAAATCAACTATCATCGTAGGTTATCCTATAGGTTCTACTTGGCACAAACACTAATTAAAAGATAAAAACACATCTAAACAGAAGGTAGATGCAAGATTTATTACTAAACAGGAGCAAAAACAAAAAACATAAAGAAAATTCGGTTGCCTCCCAACTAGCGCTATCGTTTAACGCCCCTAGCTAGGCATAAAAAGCAAAGACAGATCTAACGAGTGCCATCTTTGGCACTAAATTCATAAGTAGCATGCATGATAGATTCATAAGGTAATTTGACTTTCTTTCTTGGAAAGTGCTCCATGCCTTTCTTTAAGGGAAATTGGAATCTAATATTCCCTTCCTTCATATCAATAATCGCACCAATCGTTCTAAGGAAGGGTCTACCAAGAATAATAGGTCAAGAAAGATTGCAATCTATATCAAGAACGATAAAATCTACGGGCACCAAATTTCTATTTGCAACAATAAGAACATCATTGATCCTTCCCATTGGCTTTTTAATGGTGGAATCCGCAAGGTGCAAATTTAAAGAGCAATCATCAAGATCATGGAAACCTAGAATATCACATAAAGTTTTCGGAATCGTGGAAACACTAGCACCCAAATCACACAAAGCAAAACACTCATAATCTTTAATTCTAATCTTTATAGTATGTTCCCACTCATCATTAAGTTTTCTAGGTATAGAAACTTCCAAATTAAGTTTTTCATCATTAGATTGCATCAAGGCATCGACGATATGTTTGGTAAAAGCTTTATTTTGGCTATAAGCATGAGGAGAATGAACAACGGATTGCAACAAGGAAATACAACCTTTTAAAGAGCAATTGTCATAATCAAATTCCTTGAAATCCGAGATAGAAGGTTCAATATTATTAGAAGTTGAGGATTCTCCAATCTCACTTTCACCAAATTTAGCATCAAGATCTAAAAATACCGAATTCTTGGGACGCCTTCTAGGCAAAGTTGATTCATCATCAGTCCCATGATCATCAAAATTCATATTGCAAAACATAGATCTAATAGGAGACGCATCAATAACTTTAAGATCCTCATCATTATTTTCACGGAAACTAGAAGAACACACTTTTATAAATCTATCTCTTTTAGCACGCAATCTAGCGGTTCTTTCCTTACACTCATCAATGGAAATTCTCATTACTTTGAGGGACTCATTGATATCATGCTTAGGAGGAGATCTAAGTTTTAGAGAATCAACATCAAGCGAAAGTCTATCAACGTTCCTAGCAAAATCATCAACTTTGAGCAATTTTTCTTCAAGCAAAGCATTAAAATTCTTTTGAGAAATCATAAATTCTTTCACACTATTCTCAAAATCAGAGGGCATCTTATTACCATAAGAATTATTGTAGGAATTTCCATAATAATTAGAGGGATTACTAGGGAATGGTCTAGCATTAAAGTTTCCTCTATAAGCATTGTTTCCAAAACTATTCCTACAAACAAAATTCACATACATAGATTCATTATTATTCTCAATCAAAGAAGACAAAGGCATATCATTGGGATCAAGAGGAGTATTTTTAGTAGCAAACAATTTCATAAGTTCATCCATCTTTCCACTCAAAACATTGATTTCTTCTATAGCATGCACTTTTTTACTAGAAGATCTTTTGGTGTGCCATTGAGAATAATTAGCCATAATATTATCAAGTAGTTTTGTAGCATCTCCTAATGTAATTTCCATAAATGTGCCTCCCGCGGCCGAATCTAAGAGATTTCTACAAGCAAAGTTCAAACCGGCATAAAATTTTTGTATGATCATCCATAAATTCAAACCATGAGTAGGGCAATTGCGAAGCATCAATTTCATTCTTTCCCAAGATTGGGCAACATGCTCATGATCAAGTTGTTTAAAATTCATAATATCGTTCCTAAGAGTGATGATCTTAGCGGGAGGAAAATACTTAGAGATAAAAGCATCTTTGCACTTGTTCCAAGAATCAATACTATTTTTAGGTAAAGGCGAAAACCAAACTTTAGCACGATCTCTAAGTGAAAACGGAAATAACTTCAATTTGACAATATTGTTATCCGTATCTTTCTTCTTTCGCATATCACACAAATCAACAAAGTTGTTTAGATGAGTAGCGGCATCTTCACTAGGAAGGCCGGTGAATTGATCTTTCATAACAAGATTCAGCAATGCAGTATTGATTTCACAAGACTCAACATCATTAAGAGGAGCAATCGGAGTACTAAGGAAATCATTATTATTGGTATTCGAGAAATCACACAATTTGGTATTATCTTGTGCCATGGCAACAAGTAATCCAACTCACAAGCAAACAGAAAAACGGCAAGCGAAAAAGAGAGGAGGAGGTTGGGAAAGAGAGGGCAAATAAAACGGAAAGGGTGAAGTGGGGGAGAGGAAAACGAGAGGCAAATGGCAAATAATGTAAATGCGAGGGAGATGGGTTTGTGACGGGTACTTGGTATGTCTTGGGAAAGAGAGGGCAAATAAAACGGAAAGGGTGAAGTGGGGGAGAGGAAAACGAGAGGCAAATGGCAAATAATGTAAATGCGAGGGAGATGGGTTTGTGACGGGTACTTGGTATGTCTTGACTTGAGCGAAGACCTCCCCGGCAACGGCGCCAGAAATCCTTCTTGCTATGTCTTGAGCTTGCATTGGTTTTCCTCAAAGAGGAGAGGGTGATGCAGCAAGTGTAGCGTAAGTATTTCCCTCAGTTTTGAGAACCAAGGTATCGATCCAGTAGGAGGCTCCTCAAAAGTCCCACGCACCTACACAAACAAACTGAGAACTCGCAACCAACGCAATAAAGGGGTTGTCAATCCCTTCACACCCACTTGCGAAAGTGAGATCTAATAAAGATAGTATGATAAGATAAATATATTTTTGGTATTTTATAATATAAATGCAAAAAGTAAAGATGCAAATAAAAGTAGATTGAAAGCAAATATGATAAGAGATAGACCCGGGGGCCATAGGTTTCACTAGAGGCTTCTCTCAAGATAGCATAAGTATTACGGTGGGTGAACAAATTATTGTCGAGCAATTGATAGAAAAGCTCATAGTTATGAGATTATCTAGACATGATCATGTATATAGGCATCACGTCCATAACAAGTAGACCGACTCTTGCCGGCATCTACTACTATTACTCCACACATCGACCGACTCCTGCCTGCATTAAGTTCATAAGAACAGAGTAACGCATTAAGAAAGATGACATGATGTAGAGGGATAAACTCATGCAATATGATATAAACCCCATCTTGTTATCCTCGATGGCAACAATACAATACGTGCCTTGTAACCCTTTCTGTCACTGGGTAAGGACACCGCAAGATTGAACCCAAAGCTAAGCACTTTGCCCATGGCAAGAAAGACCAATCTAGTAGGCCAAACCAAACTGATAATTCGAAGAGACTTGCGAAGATAACTCAATCATACATAAAAGAATTCAGAGAAGGTTCAAATATTATTCATAGATAAACTTGATCATAAACCCACAATTCATCGGATCTCGACAAACACACCGCTAAAATAGTTTACATCGAATAGATCTCCACAAGAGAGGGGGAGAACATTGTATTGAGATCCAAAAAGAGAGAAGAAGCCATCTAGCTAATAACTATGGACACGTAGGTCTGTGGTAAACTACTCACAACTCACCAGAGGGGCAAGGATGTTGATGTAGAAGCCCTACGTGGTCGATTCCCCCTCCGGTAGACTGCCGGCGAAGGCTCCAAGATGAGACCTCGCGGATACAGAAGGTTACAGCGGTGGAAATTGTGTTTTGTGGTGCTCCTGGATGTTTTTGGGGTACATAGGTATATATAGGAGGAAGAAGTACATCGGTGGCCGCACGAGGGGCCCACGAGACAGGGGGGCACGGCCTCCTATCTTGTGGGAGCCTCGGCTGCTTCTTGACTTGCACTCCATGTCCTCTGGATCACGTTCGTTCCAAAAATCACGCTCTCGAAGGTTTCATTCCGTTTGGACTCTGTTTGATATTCCTTTTCTTCGAAATACTGAAATAGGCAAAAAAAACAGCAATATGGGTCGGGCCTCCGGTTAGTAGGTTAGTCCCAAAAATGATATAAATGTGTAAAATAAAGCCCATAAACATCCAAAAGGGGTAATATAATAGCATGGAACAATAAAAAATTATAGATACGTTGGAGACGTATCAGTTGTGTGTGTAAAGCACATTATACATACGAAAGTTACACAATGAACATTATTAATAGCTACCTATGAACTAGCATACATTTGAATTCAACTTAAGGTGAAAAAATCGAATTCAACATGAAGTCCATTAAATTATTTGATTTTGATATCATGGCATTTGTAAATCACACCTAAATTATGGGGGCACCAATCTTTGCTCTGATTTTGTACATAATAGCATATGTAGTCGTGTACAAATTAGATTCAAATTTAGCTCCTCCATTCCAAAATAATCGTAGTTATAGGATTTTCAAGTGTCAAAATTTCAAAAAGAAGCGGATAATTTAATGAGGTTTTCAAACATACAAGGTCAAATTTAACATTGTCTATTTAGGTCAATCCTCATAGTTCAAGAGTACTCTAAACGTGAATGCTTGTGTTTCAAAATTTCGAACGAAGCGCCAAAAGAGCCTCTACTCACCCGAAACCGCGTGAGACCAATGTTTGGTAGTACAAGGAAATTACTTTTCTAATAAATCCAACCCGTGAAACCTACCGGCCCGACGTCCAAAGGTCTAAACCGGGGTAGGTTTGTAGCTTCATCTAGACGCCACGCAACCGCCTCTGAAAAACATTCATACATAATGGCCGCCTAAGCACACATGTGCGCGGCTAAAATCGCTCCCGCCCACTATTTGGGATACCTGGGACTACCATCCTACCCCCGACCCGCAATAGGTCCGAAATTTAAGAGGGGGGCAAAGTTTGTACTTTCCCCAAATTTCAAACAAGCGCGTCCCATCTTCTGTTCAAAAAAGCCAAAAACAAGCGCGTCCCAGACCGAAACATGGTTCTCCCCCCTCCCCCATGCCCACCGGCCCGATTCCCCATTCATACTCCATGGGCGCAAAAACTACCTCTCCACCAGCCACGAAACCCCGGCGTCCTCCGTCCGCCACCCCATCCCACCCATCAATCGCCGCCCTCCTCCATCACGCTGGAGCTGATACCCCGACGTCGTCATCCATCGCAACCTCTACCGCAACGTCCTCCACGGCTAGTAGTTGAAGCCGAGGCCGAGCCGTCCGTACTCGAGCCAGTTCAACCACGCCGTCCTGCGCCTCACCGCTGCCGCTCCAACTTTGCCACCTTCCACCACATCGGAGCTGTTCCTGCTACGCCGTCCTTTGCCGCCTCGGATCTTCTTCCCCTCCAACGATATATGGCCATGGCAACACAGTCAACAATTTGGCCATGGGTTTGTCCAAGGATCCACGGCTCTCCAAAACATCAGTTCCCCCGGGAGAAAAAAGAAGATCGCTGCGACATATGGAGGAGACCACACTGGAAAACGATAAGGGTACTCCTCTTCCCTTATCCGTGCAAATCTTACGTGTCTGCTTGCACGGTATTCATCCCACAGAAGACACTAGTTGACTGCTTCTTCTTGATACTAGATGTTCCTAGTAACTCGCAATGCACAAGGTTTCTCCTCATATACTATTTCACCTTAGCTAGAGGTCCGTCGCCCCCCTGAATTTCAATTCCTGGTCAGTTGATTCCCAATTAACGGAAGCATTCCCCGGCGTAATAGACGCTAGTACGCCTATTACGCCGGGGAAGCAGCCCCTCGGTGTTTATATTAGGGTGTGTGGGGCGTAGAGCTACTGGCGCCCGATCTGGAGGTAGGCCAGGATTAAAGGGATGGCCTGGGGGCACTGCCAAGCACGGCGGTGGTGTGAGGTCGAGGGAAGCCCGGGGCGGCGGAAGCAGGGGTCTGGGCTGGTGGTCGCTGGCGGTTCAAGAAAGATCTTCAACAGTGACTGGCGGGAGGTAGACGAAGGCCATCTACCCGTTCCTTATAGATCGGACGGTTCATTAAAAAAATTGACTGACCTATTTATTTTCAGTCGACTGTTATCTTGATATGACCACATGTGGTGGTGTGTTGCAGGAGTACCTGCATTTCCTGTGCTCATATATTACAAAATCATACGGAGTAGAATCTAATTTTGTTTGCCATGCAATGTTGTCGAGCTATCATATGTCTCCTATCATATATTTTTCAGCCACCTGCTATCTGCTACTTCTACAGTGCACTAGTTCTGCACACACTTCACCCATACTCTCACTATTGTGTTTTTATGCAAGGGTATTTCAGAGTCTGCCTCGAGAGAAGCAGCAAAGAAAAGAGAGAAGTCGCGCCAGCTTTCTTCGCGGGTAGGCACGGTACTTTAGAACGCTATAAAGGGTGCACTGTCAGCGGATAGATATGGTAAACGTAGCTCTGGAGTTGATGACCTCGCTTGCAATGAACCACCATCCCAGGTGCTTGCTTTAACTTTGCGGTGTCATATGTGGTTGCATGTTCCATATGGTGTCTAGCTTGTATTCAAGGCCGAATTCGGTCTTTATTAAGATAAGGAAAGAAATTTTTTACATGAACCACCATCCCGTTAAGGGAGTCCTGGATTAGGGGGTCCTCGGACAGCCAGACTATGTACTGTGGCCGGACTGTTGGACTATGAAGACACAAGATAGAAGACTTTGTCCCGTGTCCGGATGGGACTCTCCTTTGCATGGAAGGCAAGCTTGGCGATTCAGATATGTAGATTCCTTTCTCTGTAGCCGACTTTGTGTAAACCCTAGCCCCCTCCGGTGTCTATATAAACCAGAGGGTTTAGTCTATATGACAACAATCACAACCTCATAGGCTAGACTTCTAGGGTTTAGCCATTACGATCTCGTCGTAGATTAGCTCTTGTAATACTCATATTCATCAAGATCAATCAAGCAGGAAGTAGGGTATTACCTCCATAGAGAGGGCCTGAACCTGGGTAAACATTGTGTCCCCCGCCTCCGGTTACCATTAGCCTTAGATGCATAGTTCGGGACCCCCTACCCGAGATCCGCCGGTTTTGACACCGACATTGGAGCTTTCATTGAGAGTTCCACTATGACGTCGAAGATAGGCTTGATGTCTCGCCTTGTCATCAAGGACAACATCACCCCCAGGGGAGCCCTGGCTTCAGGCCAAACCCTCCGGCTGGGCGGCTTTACCATGGCCGCCCGTTCGGCCGTCGGGCCAATGATGACCTCTTGGGTCATCAAAAATCGCCTTCGCATCAGCTCAGAATACTCCGAACAGATGGATCCGGTGGAGTTGTCGTCTTTAAACGAACTCTTGGATCGCACTCCGCCTTGGGAGTCACTACGGACTATGATCGGATTGGGCTTAAACCCGATCAGAGAGAAATCGAATCTCCACCGATCACCCATCAGATAGCGGTAGTGGAGGAGCCATGCGACGACTCTTCCCCTATGTTGAGGATGAACTATGTTCGGATATCCGAGCTCACGGAGTTGGATACTCGCCCGCGGGAAGAGTTTCCCCATGTTCCGAGCTTAGAATTGGACCGTGGGCTGGAAAAATTGGTTGATATCTCGGAGGCCGAACTGTTAAGCTCGGAATTTTCTCAAGCTCCGGATCCCAGATTGGGTCAGGGTTCAGACTTAAATCCACCCACCCACCCAGATATAAGCGATCTTACCTACATCAGACAGCAGCCCCAGGAAATGGTCCATCACTTTTGGGCCAGATTCCTCCTTGTCAAGGACAGGATCAAGGACTGCCGTGATGAAGAGGCAATTTCATTATTCTATAAAAACTGCACGGACGAGGGAATCCTCAATGCAACCAATCACCGTCACGTACCAAACTTCGCTGACTTGGCAACCATAGTACAGAAGTAGTGCGCAATGGAAAGTGCCTGGAAAACTCAGGCAGCCTCTTGGGAGCCACCGGTTTCCACTAAACCCCTCGTCCGGACAAAAAGGATGCACCTTCGTCGGTCGCCCGATCCAATAACAAAAAAATCAAAGCCCACTATGGGGCGCGGAACCGTTCTGGAAGGATGGCTCAATAGGCCATGCAAGATACACACAACACCATATATCGTACCAACCCATAGCCTTAGAGCATGTTGGATACTCCGACAGGTGGCCAAGAGCGGCGAGGATCTCCTCACCAAAAATACCGCAGAGCAACACCCCACGGAAGACAACAACCCTACAGTGCTGACAGTCTTCGAGACTTTCACCTCAAACAATAGGCGCAAAAGGGCACTCCGCGGCCTCACCGAAGTCTGCCAAGTTGCAGCAATAAACCCCTGGAATGACACGGCCATAACTTTCAACTCCAGTGACGAACCAAAATTTAGAGCAGTCCGGGCACCTGCCGCATTGGTCCTCGGTCCAATTGTGGATGGCTTTCGGCTCACTAAAGTGCTCATGGACGGCTGATACGTCCATTTTGCATCATGCTTTTATATCAATATTTATTGCATTATGGGCTGTTATTACACGTTATGTCTCAATACTTATGGCTATTCTCTCTTATTTTACAAGGTTTACCATGAAGAGGGGGAACGCCGATAGCTGGAATTCTGGCTGGAAAAGGGGCAAATATTGGAAACCTATTCTGCACAACTCCAAAAATCCTGAAACTCCACGGAAGTCACTTTTGGAATTAATAAGCATTACTGAGCAAAGAAAACACCAGAGGGGGCCCACACCCTAGCCAGGAGGGTGGGGGCGCGCCCACCCCTACTGGGCACGCCCCCTATCTCCTGGGCCCCATGGTGGCCCTCCGGTGCCCATCTTCTGCTATATGAAGGCTTTTACCCTGGAAAAAACCATAAGCAAGCTTACGGGACGAAACTCCGCCGCCACGAGGCGGAACCAATCTAGGGCTCCGGCAGAGCTGTTCTATCGGGAAAACTTCCCTCCGGGAAGGGGAAATCATCAGCATCGTCATCTCCAACGATCCTCTCATCGAGAGGGGGTCAATCTCCATCAATATCTTCACCAGCACCATCTCCTCTCAAAACCCTAGTTCATCTCTTGTATCCAATCTTGTATCAAAACCACAAATTGGTACTTGTGGGTTGCTAGTAGTGTTGATTACTCCTTGTAGTTGATGCTAATTGGTTTACTTGGTGGAAGATCATATGTTCAGATCCTTAATGCATATTAATACTCCTCTGAATATGAACATGAATATGCTTTGTGAGTAGTTACGTTTGTTCCTGAGGACATGGGTGAAGTCTTGCTATTAGTAGTCATGTGAATTTGGTATTCGTTCGATATTTTCATGAGATGTATGTTGTCTCTTCTCTAGTGGTGTTATTTGAACGTAGACTACATAACACTTCACCATTATTTGGGCCTAGAGGAAGGCATTGGGAGTAATAAGTAGATGATGGGTTGCTAGAATGACAGAAGCTTAAACCCTAGTTTATGCGTTGCTTCATAAGGGGCTGATTTGGATCCATATGTCTAATGTTGTGGTTAGGTTTACCTTAATAATTCTTTTGTAGTTGCGGATGCTTGCAATAGGGGTTAATCATAAGTGGGATGCTTGTCCAAGTAAGGGAATTACCCAAGCACCGGTCCACCAACATATCAAATTATCAAAGTACCGAACGTGAATCATATGAGCGTGATGAAAACTAGCTGGACGATAATTCCCATGTGTCCTCGGGAGCTCTTATCTCATTATAAGAAATTGTTCAGGCTTGTCCTTTGCTACAAAAAGGATTGGGCCATCTTGCTGCACTTTATTTACTTTCATTGCTTGTTACCCGTTACAAATTATCTTATCACAAAACTATCTGTTACCTAGAATTTCAGTGCTTGCAGAGAATACCCTACTAAAAACCGCTTGTCATTTCCTTCTGCTCCTCGTTGGGTTTGATACTCTTACTTTTCTAAAGGGCTACGATAGATCCCCTATACTTGTGGGTCATCAAGACACTTTTCTGGCGCCACTGCCAGGGAGTGAAGCGCCTTTGGTGAGTGGAACTTGGTAAGGAAACATTTATATAGTGTGCTGAAATTCTCTGTCACTTGTTACTATGGAAACTAATCCTTTGAGGGGCTTGTTCGGGGTATCTTCACCCTGACCAGTAGAGCAAAGATTTTCTCCTCAACCTACTGAACCTACTGAAAATATTTACTTTGAGATTCCTTCTGGTGTGATAGAGAAACTGCTAGCGAATCCCTTTGCAGGAGATGGAACATTGCATCCCGATTTACACCTTATCTTTGTGGATGAAGTTTGTGGATTATTTAAGCTTGCGGGTATTCCCGATGATGTTGTCAAAATGAAGGTCTTACCTTTATCTTTGAAGGGAGATGCATTGACATGGTATAGGCTATGTGATGATACAGGATCTTGGAATTATAAACGATTGAAGTTGGAATTTCACCAAAAGTTCTATCATATGCATCTTGTTCATCGTGATCATAATTACATATATAATTTCTGGCCTCGCAAAGGAGAAAGCATCTCTCAAGCTTGGGGGAGGCTTAAGTCAATGTTATATTCATGCCCCAATCATGAGCTCTCAAGAGAAGTGATTATTCAAAAAATTTATGCTCGGCTTTCTCTCAATGATCGCACCATGCTTGATACTTCTTGTGCTGGTTCTTATATGTTGAAGACTACTGAATTCAAGTGGGACTTATTGGAAAGAACTAAGCGCAACTCTGAAGATTGGGGTTCCAACGATGGTAAGGAGTCAGGTATAACACCTAAGTTTGATTGTGTTAAATCTTTTATGGATACCGATGCTTTTCGTGGATTTAGCGCTAAATATGGACTTGACTCTGAGATAGTAGCTGCTTTTTGTGAATATTTTGCTACTCACATTGATCTCCCTAAGGAGAAGTGGTTTAAATATAATCCTCCCATTGAAGTCAAAGTAGTTGCACCTATTACAGTTGAAGAAAAGACTGTCACTTATAATGATCCTATTGTTCCTACTACTTATGTTGAGAAACCTCCTTTTCCTGTTAGGATAAAGGATCATGCTAAAACTTCGACTGTTGTTCGTAAGAGTAATACTAGAACTTATAGACCTACTGAGAAAATCAAAGTTGAACCTAGTATTGTTATGGTTAAAGATCTCTTGGATGATAATTTAGATGGGCATGTTATTTATTTCTGTGAACAGGCTGCTAATATTGCTAGACTAGATGCTAAGATACATAGACCTGTTGTAGCCATGCCTGTTATTTCTGTTAAAATAGGAGATCATTGTTATCATGGCTTATGTGATATGGGTGCTAGTGCCAGTGCAATACCCTATGACTTATATAAAGAAATTATGCATGGTATTGCACCCGCTGAAATAGAAGATATTGATGTTACTATTAAGCTTGCCAATAGGGACACCATTAAACCAGTTGGGATTGTTAGAGATGTTGAAGTCTTGTGTGGGAAAGTTAAATATCCTGCTGATTTTCTTGTTCTTGGTTCCCCACAAGATGACTTTTGTCCCATTATATTTGGTAGACCCTTCTTGAATACTATTAATGCTAGGATTGATTGTGAAAAGGATAATGTTACAATTGGCTTAGGGGATATGTCTCATGAGTTTAATTTTGCTAAGTTTCGTAGACAACCCCGTGATAAATAATCACCCAGTAAGGATGAGATTATTGTCTTTCTTCTATTGTCGTGCCTCTTACTGATCCGTTAGAACAATATTTGCTAGACCATGAAAATGATATGTTTATGAATGACAGAAGAGAAATAGATGAAGTGTTCCTTCAACAGGGTCCTATTCTGAAACACAACTTACCTATTGAAATCCTAGGGGATTCCCCTCCACCCAAGGGTGATCCCATGTTTGAGCTCAAACCATTACCTGATAATCTTAAGTATGCTTATATTGATGAAAATAAAATATATCCTGTTATTATTAGTGCTAACCTTTCAGAGCAAGAAGAAGAAAGATTATTGAAAACTCTGAAGAAGCACCGCGCTGCTATTGCATATACTCTGGATGATCTTAAGGGCATCAGTCCCACTCTATGCCAACACAAAATTAAAGTGGAGGAAGATGTCAAACCAGTTAGAGATCCTCAACGATGATTAAATCCTAAGATGAAGGAAGTGGTAAGAAAGGAGATACTAAAGCTCCTTGAGGCAGGTATAATTTATCCTGTTGCTGATAGTGAATGGGTAAGTCATGTCCATTGTGTTCCTAAGAAGGGAGGTCTTACTGTCATTCCTAATGATAAAGATGAATTGATCCCGCAAAGAATTATCACAGGTTATAGGATGGTAATTGATTTCCATAAATTAAATAAGGCTACTAAGAAAGATCATTACCCTTTACCTTTTATTGATCAAATACTAGAAAGACTATCCAAACACACACATTTCTGCTTTTTAGATGGTTATTTTGGTTTCTCTCAAATACTTGTGTCAGCGAAGGATCAATCAAAAACTACTTTTACTTGCCCTTTCGATACTTTTGCTTATAGACGTATGCCTTTTGGTTTATGTAATGCACCTGCTACCTCTCAAAGATGCATGATGGCTATATTCTCTGACTTTTGTGAAAAGATTTGTGAGGTATTCATGGATGATTTCTCCGTTTATGGATCCTCTTTTGATGATTGCTTGAGAAACCTTGATCGAGTTTTGCAGAGATGTGAAGACTAGTCTCATGTTGAATTGGGAAAAGTGCCACTTTATGGTTAATGAAGGCATTTTCTTGGGGCATAAGATTTCTGAAAGAGGTATTGAAGTTGATAAAGCTAAAGTTGATGCTATTGAAAAGATGCCATGTCCCAAGGACATAAAAGGTATAAGAAGTTTCCTTGGTCATGCCGGTTTTTATAGGAGGTTCATTACGGACTTTTCTAAAATCTCTAGGCCTCTGACTAATTTATTACAAAAAGATATTACTTTTGTCTTTGATGATGATTGTGTAGAAGAATTTGAAATACTTAAGAAAGCTTTTATCACTGCACCTATTGTTGAGCCACCTGATTGGAATTTACCCTATGAAATTATGTGTGATGCTAGTGATTATGCTGTAGGTATTGTTCTAGGGCAAAGAGTTGATAAGAAATTGAATGTTATCCAGTATGCTAGCAAAACTCTTGATACTGCCTAGAGGAATTATGCTACTACTAAAAAAGAGTTTTTAGCAGTCGTATTTGCATGTGATAAGTTCAGACCTTATATTGTTGATTCTAAAGTTACTATTCACACTGATCATGCTGCTATTAAATATCTTATGGATAAGAAAAATGCGAAGCCTAGACTTATTAGATGGGTTCTACTGCTCCAAGAATTTGATATGAATATTATTGATAGAAAGGGAGCTGAGAATCCCGTTGCAGACAACCTGTCTAGGTTGGAGAATGTTCTTGATGACCCACTACCTATTGATGATAGCTTTCCTGATGAACAATTAGCGGTCGTTAATGCTTCTCATACTGCTCCTTGGTATGCTGATTATGCTAATTACATTTTGCTAAATTTATACCACCTAGTTTCACATACCAGCAAAAGAAAAAGTTCTTTTATGATTTAAGACATTACTTCTAGGATGACCCACACCTTTATAAAGGAGTAGATGGTGTTATTAGACGTTGTGTACCTAAGCATGAACAGGAACAGATCCTTCGCAAGTGTCACTCTGAATCATATGGAGGACACCATGCTGGAGATAGAACTGCACATAAGGTATTGCAATCCGGTTTTTATTGGCCTACTCTCTTCAAAGATGCTCGTAAGTTTGTCTTGTCTTGTGATGAATGTCAAAGAATTGGTAATATTAGTAGACATCAAGAAATGCCTCTGAATTATTCTCTTGTTATTGAACCATTTGATGTTTGGGGCTTCAATTATATGGGACATTTTCCTGCCTCTAATGGTTACACACATATTTTAGTTGCTGTTGATTACGTTACTAAGTGGGTAGAAGCTATTCCAACTAGTAGTGCTGATCATAACACTTCTATTAAAATGATTAAAGAAGTTATTTTTCCGAGGTTTGGAGTCCCTAGATATCTTATGACTGATGGTGGTTCACATTTTATTCATGGTGCTTTTCGTAAGATGTTTGCTAAGTATGATGTTAATCATAGAATCGCATCTCCTTATCACCCGCAGTCTAGTGGTCAAGTAGAGTTGAGCAATAGAGAGCTCAAATTAATTTTGCAAAAGACTGTGAATAGATCTAGAAAGAATTGGTCCAAGAAACTTGATGATGCATTATGGGCCTATTATAACTGCATATAAAAATCCTATGGGTATGTATCCGTATAAGATGGTTTATGGAAAAGCATGTCTCTTACCACTTGAACTTGAACATAAAGCATATTGGGCTATTAAAGAGCTCAACTATGACTTCAAACTTTCCGGTGAAAAGAGGTTATTTGATATTAGCTCACTTGATGAATGGAGAACTCAAGCCTATGAGAATGCCAAGCTATTCAAAGAAAAAGTCAAACGCTAGCATGACAAAAGGATACAAAAGCGTGAGTTTAACGTAGGTGATTATGTGTTATTATTTAACTCTCGTCTAAGATTTTTTGCAGGAAAACTTCTCTCTAAATGGGAAGGTCCTTACGTTATCGAGGAGGTCTATCGTTCCGGTGCCATAAAAATCAACAACTTCAAAGGCACAAGTCCGAGGGTGGTGAACGGTCAAAGAATCAAACATTATATCTCAGGTAATCCTATCAATGTTGAAACTAATATTATTGAAACTGTAACCCTGGAGGAGTACATAAGGGACACCTTCCAGAACATTTCAGACTCCAAAAAGGAATAGGTATGTGGTACGGTAAGTAAACCGACTCCAAAACAATTCTGAAGGCAATTTTCCTCCGTTTGGGAATATTTAATAATTTTGGAAAGAAAGAAGTAATCCGGGAAGAACACGAGGCCTCCACGAGGGTGGAGGGCACGCCCACCCTTACTGGGCACGCCCCCCCTGTCTCGTGGCCACCTCGTGTGCCTCCCGGACTCCGTTTTCTTGCACGTTACGTATTTTGGTCGGTAAAAATTCATTATATAATCTCCAGAAGGTTTTGACCATCCTATCATGCAAATATCCTCTGTTTTCGTTTCGAGCTGTTTTTCTGACAGACCTAGAGCACCATGACGTCCCCCTCCTTCAACAATGAAGACAAGGATGCTTGGCTATTGAAGATAGATCTGAAAAGAGAAGAACCAGAGGAGATCAACAAGGATGAAGGGATCAAGAAGGCCATGGAGGATCAAGCTCCGACGGTGGAAGAAGAAGATATCCCTCAACCTCTACCTAACCTCTTTACTCCAACTGAGATTGAAGCTTTCAAGATGATTGAGTTAGCTCGCATACAAAACAAGTATCTCACGCAGGAAAATATTTTGTTGAAGGATCATATCACCGGACTCAAGGGCATTATCCGCAAGTTGGAGGAGCTTTTATGCTCGATGTGCGATTATCCACCGTCATCATCACCTCCAAGGAAATAATCACATGGGTATGGGCACTCCCCTTGGCAACTGCCAAGCTTGGGGGAGGTGCCCCGGCATCTTATCACCATCACACTCCTATCTTTACCGTTTTACTTAGTTTTATCCTTTTAATAGTATCTTGATCTAGTAGGTTGAAGTTTTGGTATCAATTAGTTTTGAGTTTTGCTTTGTGATCTCTTTATGTAATCGAGTCCGCGAGCTATCTATAATAAAGATTAGTGTTGAGTCAAGGGCTTTGCTATCTTGCTATGATCTTGAGAAAGTAGAAAGAATAAAAAGAATAGAAGAGTTCATATTGATCTTATGGATAGTAATGACTTCACACATAAAAAGTATGAGGCATTAAAGTTGTTGAGAGTTGACAAACATAGTTTTGGTCATCGTTGCAATTAATAGGAAGTAATAAGGAAAGAGAGGTTTTCACATACAAATACTATCATGGAAATCTTTTATGATTGTGAGCACTCATTAAGTATGACATGCTAAAAGAGTTGATGTTGGATAAGGAAGACAACGTAATGGTTTATGTTTTCTCACATCTCAGTTAAAGTATATTGTCATTGATCTTCCCAACATGTTGAGCTTGCCTTCCCCCCTCATGCTAGCCAGAATTCCTTGCACCAAGTAGAGATACGACTTGTGCTTCCAAATATCCTTAAACCCAGTTTTGCCATGGGAGTCCACCATACCTACCTATGGACTAAGTAAGATCCTTCAAGTAAGTTGTCATGTTGCAAGCAATAAAAATTGCTCTCTAATTATGTATGACTTACTAGTGCAAAGAAAATAAGCTTTACACAATCATGTGATATGGAAGTAATAAAAACGACAGACTGCATAATAAATGTTCATATCGCAAGTGGCAATATAAAGTGACGTTCTTTTGCATTAAGATTTTGTGCATCCAACCCTAAAAGCACATGACAACCTCTGCTTCCCTCTGCGAAGGGCCTATCTTTTACTTTATGTTTTTACTTTATGCTTGAGTCAAGGTGATCTTCACCTTTCCCTTTTTCATTTTATCATTTGGCAAGCTCCTCGTGTTTGAAAGATCCTGATATATATATCCAACTGGAAGATTACTCCTTGTAGTTGATGCTAATTGGTTTACTTGTTGGAAGATCATATGTTCAGATCCTTAATGCATATTAATACTCCTCTGATTATGAACGTGAATATGCTTTGTGAGTAGTTACGTTTGTTCCCGAGGACATGGGTGAAGTCTTGCTATTAGTAGTCATGTGAATTTGGTATTCGTTCGATATTTTGATGAGATGTATGTTGTCTCTCCTCTAGTGGTGTTATGTGAATGTCGAGTACATAACACTTCACCATTATTTGGTCCTAGAGGAAGGCATTGGGAATTAATAAGTAGATGATGGGTTGCTAGAGTGACAGAAGCTTAAACCCTAGTTTATGCGTTGCTTCGTAAGGGGCTGATTTGGATCCATATGTCTAATGATGTGGTTAGGTTTACCTTAATACTTCTTTTGTAGTTGCGGATGCTTGCAATAGGGGTTAATCATAAGTGGGATGCTTGTCCAAGTAAGGGCAGTGCCCAAGCACCGGTCCACCCACATATCAAATTATCAAAGTACCGAGCGCGAATCATATGAGCGTGATGAAAACTAGCTTGTCGATAATTCCCATGTGTCCTCGGGAGCTCTTTTCTCATTATAAGAAATTGTTCAGGCTTGTCCTTTGCTACAAAAAGGATTGGGCCATCTCGCTACACTTTATTTACTTTCATCGCTTGTTACCCTTTACAAATTATCTTATCACAAAACTATCTGTTACCTACAATTTCAGTGCTTGCAGAGAATACCTTACTGAAAACCGCTTGTCATTTCCTTCTGCTCCTTGTTGGGTTCGACACTCTTACTTATCGAAAGGACTACGATAGATCCCCTATACTTGTGGGTCATCAACGGCGGCGGCGGACTGAACCTCATCTACGAGGAAACTCTCAACAAAATGGAAATAGACAGGAGCCGCATTCAGCAAAGTAATATTGAACGTAGCTCTTTAGTTCATTACCGCATTTCCCCTACACTAGCATCGCAGGTGCTTGCTCTAACTTGGCAGTGTGATATGTGGTTGCATGTTGCATATGGTGTCTAGATTGTAATTCTTCCAATCTGGTTAAACTGCATGTGCTATTCTGCTTAGCTTATACATTATACCTGTTAATGTGACATGCCTTCCTGTATTTAGTACATAGTACATCTGTCTATTAAGCATGTCCTTACATAAAACTATTGTTTTTTGTATCCCGCATCATTCAATATGACGAGACACCTTTAGTATATGCAGTGCGATATTAGTTGCATCTTTCATATGAGCATGCGCTGCTTCTAATTTGTTGAAATTCCATTTATGATGGGACGCTTTTAACTTGGCAGAGTCATATTGGTTGCATCTTTCATGTGGTGTCTAGCTTGCATTGCTTCTTATTTGTTGGAATGGTTTCTGCTTAGTTTACACAAACAGTTGTGAACATGCCATGCCGTCCTATTTTTCGTACATATTCCATCCTGGTATCATGTGTTTGCCTTACATCAAAGTAGTGATTGTCAGTATCATGCATGAATGAGTTACGAAGAGAGAATTTTATTGCTTTTTCTTGTCGGTTTTACTTGACAATTCAAAATCAATAAAGCAGAAGGAAGTTAGCAAGGCAGCGGATAAAGGTGCTCCTTCCAAACGAAGGGCCTCTACAGTTTCTACTCCTCCATGCCCCCAGGATGATTTCCAAGACAACGCATGCATAGACACTCAACGTAGCTGTGTTTATGATGAGCATGTCTCCCCTATTGCACCATCACCGGTGCTCCCTCTAACTTGGCACGGTTTTATGTGGTTGCATGTTATGTGTGATGTCTGGCTTGTATTGCTTCTAATTTTGTTGAATTCCATCTGCTTACTTTACACATTATACTTGAATAAGACACGTGTTCCTGTTTCTAGAACATACAATATATGTCTATCACACCATGTTCTTACATAAAATTACTACTATTATGTAACCTGCAACAATCACTTATCATAAGACATGTTTGACTTAGGAGTGTGAATGTGTGATATAGGTTACGCCTCGCATTCTTTTCTAGCTTGTACTACTAATATGTTGAAATGGCACTTATGACGAGACAGTTTTAACTTGGTAGAGTGATATTCGTTGCATCTTTCATATGGTGTCTAGCTTTCATTGCTTCTAATTTGTTTAAATGCCATCTCCTTAGTTTACACATCATAAGCTGTGAATATGCTATGATGTGAATATGCAATGGCACTAATGACGAGAGACCTCTAACTTGGTAGTGTGATGTTGTTTGCATCTTGCATATGATTTATTTCTTGTACTGCTTCACATTTGTTTAAATGCCATTTATGATGAGACACTGTTAACTTGGCAGAGCGGTATTTGTAGCATCTTTCATATGGTGTCTACCTTCCATTGCATTGCTTCTAATTTAGTGAAATGTCTTCTACTTAGTTTACACATCATAGTTCTGGTTATCTCTTCCGTCCTGTTTTTCGTACATATTACATCCTCCTATCATGTGGTTGTCTAACATCAAAGTTCAGTTCGTCTGCATCACGCATCAATTTGTTCTGAAGAACTAAATTGTGATTTGTTTTTCTTGTCGGCTTGACTTAACATGGCACAGAGAAAGAGGAAGAAACACAGAATGGCGGGGAATGGGAAGCGGATGAATCTGCAGATTCTGCTGGTACTGATGGTGCAATAGAAGGTCAAAGTCTAGCGGAAAATTCTACAAACAGGGTATCCCATGCTACACAAGCTGCAGAAAAATCCAAACAGAAACAAATAGCTGCCACCAAACAAGCAGAGACAACCCTAGTTCTTGCAACACCTTCCACAGTACTACCAGCTGCGCGGGTTACTCATGCGTCAATTGAGCTAGCAGCACGTTCCCAAGCTCCCTTGCCACCTAACACTACTTCCCATGAACTCTTGACACAAGATGAGTTGGCAAGATCAGATGAACCTTGTGAACTTCAACAGCAAGAAGGTAGTTGCTGGAGTCAAGTTACAGTTGCATGCTTCTTTATATGTAGTCTCACAGTTTGATGTACACTAACACTTCCTATGTTCGTTGTTGGACTAGCACCTAGACGCAAGAGGAAACAAACATCAGGGATAATGCTCGATAGCTTAACTAAATCTCGAGGAGGAAGAATGGAGATCCGTTTTGAGGCAGGTCTAAAAAGGCCACGTGATGCTACGGAGCCAACCAAGTTAGTATCAGAGGCAGTGGTTGTCGTTAGGTGTCATGTATGTATCGTCCGAACATGGATTCAGTACAGGAATGACAAAGACGAAACCCAGTTCAACACCTTCCTTGACCATTTATCTGTAAGTATGGTTATGTATGGAAACTAGTAATATCGTCTTGCTCTGTCCCATACTTTCTAGGTTGTTGATAATGGGACTCCCATAATTTTCAACAGATGAGGTTCAAGTTGGATAGCCAAGATGATGCAACCAGACAAGCTTGCACCCATGTTTTCAAGTCTGCTCTGTGATAGTATCGCTATAACTTGAGGAAAACTCACTTTGAAGGCAAGGCTAACAGTGAACTTTCCCAAACATCTCCAGTGGAAAATATATCGGATGAAGACTGGAGGGGCCGCGTTAAACACTGGTTTGATCCGAAGTATCAGGTACATTATATATATGTGATCAGATCACATGTTGAAGTCCTATTTACGCATGTGCCACACTAATCTATCTTCTTGTAGGAGAACTGTTCAAAGAACAAGGCCAACTGTACGAAAGTGAAATTCCAACAGACGACATGATCTCGTAGCTATATTGCACACTGCTAGGCTCTTGTAATCAGCTGTTGTTTCACTCTTTTCGCTGTACCATATTATCAAATCTATATTGACTTATTCCAAATGCAGAGAAAAGCCCACAAGGACCAAAAAATACCTGAACCAAATGATGTAGAAATCTTCAAGGTCTGTCACACCAGCAAGAAGAAGGGCATGACTACACCTGTCAAAGATGCTGTTGTAAGTCCTTAATCCTCATGCCTTTTAACTACTACTTACTCTGACTTGTGCCTTGAACTGCATGGTTTGCAGCCAATGTCTATTACTCTTTTCAATTTTATACACAATTGTCTTAGCGTATCATTGCACCTTACAAGGTTTAAAAGAGAGGAGTGATGTTCCTTTGATCTTGACCTGTAATCTAGTTCCGTGCTGGACTTGCCCACACAATGTTACAGTTGCCTGTTTGTCTGTTCTCAGTTGTTTTGTGATATGAATGATGTCATACTATGCTTACCGTATTATAAACTTCGTCCCTTTATCCTTAGCCCTCAATACAATGTGAAGAAATAGACAATACATTAGCGATGGTACATGGTCATATGTTTGGAACCTGGTTTTATTATGTACTTTGCAATAAAATACAACTAATATTTTACATGGGTTCACCAGAATAAGTTCTGTATATAGACCAAAGCTATTTTGTTTGGTTTTGTTGCCTCCTTAATATCATCTGTTCTGGTACTACTAATGTAAAAACTCAACTTTTCAGCAAGCTATGGAAAAAATGGTGGAACCGCCACCTTCTGAAGGTGGCGAGGCAACTATAACCGCAATGTCAGCTCTTGCTGCAGTGGGTCAGTACCTGTCCACTAATAGTGCCAAAAGCATGTTCCTGCATAATATTGGGTTGGTTGTTAAGGCAATCCATCCAAACTGCCTCATGATCAAGATATGCAAGCTCAAAGCAATGTTGTATCTGTGCTCCAGACACAAGTTCATTCCCTAACAGAGACCCTTTGTGAAACTAGGAGAGACATTGTTCGATGTCGTCAAGATATGCATGGTTTTGAAACCAGACTATCAGACATTTGCTACGTTGTTCAGGAGCCTAGGAGAAATGAAGGCGAAGGTTATTGTGCTCCATCGGACAATACAACATGAGAACTAACAGTCAGGTCAAATGAACTGAGCTTTTGAACTTCTGGTGGTGCATTTATCTGCTAGATTGTTAAGTTTTATGCCAACTTTCCTAGTTGTAATTTGTTTTGGTGCGATACAAAATTAGTTCTTAACATTCAGCCACTGGCTGAAGAAAATAGCAAGCCATTTTTGTATAGTGTAGGGTGTTCCCTATATTTGCACTGGTGGCGATCTTTGATGCCGAGTGGATGTAATCTGTGCAATCACCTTAATAGCCTAGCATTAGTTTCGGCCTTATATATTTCCTAGTCTTCTTTTTCCCTGGTTTGCTAGTGGCCGCAACAACCATGGGCCATATATGGGCCGTAGGATCCATGGGTCTCCTACGGTCCGTCGATAAATGGTCCTCCAACAGGGCCGTAGAATCGGTGGCCTTGGGCCGTCGGATAAATGGGTCTACATGAGCCGTAAACGGGCGTAATTGGTATCGGCCCAGCATGGTAACGGGCCATTAACAGGACGGAGCACAGCAAAGGCTTAATTCTATCACAAGCATAATGGATTGTTAATGGGCCGGAATATAGGACAGGCTGGAAACGGTGCAACGGGTTAACAGGCCAGAAACGGGCTGACTCTTGCCATGGGCCGAATTTGGCCCATTAGGGGAACAGGCCAGTAATGGGCCAGAAGTAACCGAGGGTCGGAAAGGAGCCCAAGAACGTACGGGTCATCAATAGGCCGAAAGAGGCCCATGTGAATCATGGGCCATTAACGTGTAAAAAGAAATTTACTGTTCATTATGGGCTAGAGTCACCGTGTGCCTCTAAAGGGCCTAAAGATACGAAGGCCTCATTGGGCCGAAAGACGTTGTGGGCCATACATGGGCCAACAGTGAAACGGGCTGGTGTTATATTCGACTGCCCACATGATGTTGTTGGGCCAATTTCCGTTAGGGCCTAACGTGTCGTGAGTTACCGGGCCATAAAATGGGCTATTTGCGAAGAGACCGTTAACAGGCTTTTCATGGGCCAGCCCGTTAACTTTTGACCAAGTCAAACGGGCCGGCTTTGTAAGCTAAATGGGCTAGTGGTGGGCCATCGCACGTGTCGACATATCATAGGCGCCTATCTGACCCACTGACAAGCTGACATGTGTTTTGTCCAGCCAATAAGAATTTTACACGTGGAAATTTCCCATTGGTCCGGGCTGTTAACGGGTTATCGAATCCAAAACCCGAACCGATAGCTTAACGGCGTTCCGTTACGGTGGATGCCACGTGTCGGTCACCCTTGACGAAATCACTTCTGTGACGCGCGATTTATCGTCATGGAAGTGGACACTTCCGTGATGATAATTTTGGTAATGTCATGGAACAGTGCTACGACAGCACGAGTATGACTATCTTGATTCAGTCATAAAATCTTCATGGATGTACATGCATGACAAAAAACACGACCTACTATGACAAACACGTATCATCACGGAAGTGTATTTTTTGTAGTGGTTTCCGTTGTTCATTGGTGTTCTTGTTGTTCTTCCTTATCTTCTTCAGCTCCTACAGCTTTCTGATACGTCTCCAACGTATCTATAATTTTTGATTGTTCCATGCTATTATATTACCCATTTTGGATGTTTATGGGCTTTACTTTACACTTTTATATCATTTTTGGGACTAACCTACTAACCGGAGGCCCAGCCTGAATTGTTTTTTTTTGCCTATTTCAGTGTTTCCAAGAAAAGGAATATCAAACAGAGTCCAAACGGAATGAAACCTCCGGGGGCAATCTTTTTGGAAAAAACGCAATCCAGGAGACTTAGAGTGGACGTCAAGAAGCAGCCGAGGCGGCCACGAGGGTGCCAGGCACGCCCCCACCCACGTGGGCCCCTCGTGGCTCCCCTGACCGACTTCCTTCGCCTATATATACTTGCATACCCTGAAAACACCAAGGAGAACCACGAAAACCTATTTCCACCGCCGCAACCTTCTATACCCGTGAGATCCTATCTTGGAGCCTTTTCCGGTGCTCCGCTGGAGGGGGAATCAATCACGGATGGCTTCTACATCATCGCCAAGGCCTCTTTGATGAGTTGTGACTAGTTTACAACAGATCTTCGGGTCCATAGTTAGTAGCTAGATGGCTTCTTCTCTCTCTTTGAATCTCAATACAAAGTTCTCCTCGATCTTCTTGGAGATCTATTCAATGTAACTCTTTTTGCAGTGTGTTTGTCGAGATCCGATGAATTGTGCGTTTATGAGCAAGTTTATCTATGAGAAATATTTGAATCTCCTCTAAATTCTTTTATGTATGATTGGTTATCTTTGCAAGTCTCTTCAAATTATCAGTTTGGTTTGGCCTACTAGATTGATCTTTCTTGCAATGGGAGAAGTGCTTAGCTTTGGGTTAAATCTTGCAGTGTCCTTTCCCAGTGACAGCAGGGGCAGCAAGGCACATATTGTATTGTTGCCATCGAGGATAAAAAGATGGGGTTTATATCATATTGCTTGAGTTCATCCCTCTACATCATGTCATCTTGCCTAATGCGTTACTCTGTTCTTATGAACTTAATACTCTAGATGCATGCTGGATAGCGGTTGATGTGTGGAGTAATAGTAGTAGATGCAGGCAGGAGTTGGTCTACTTGTCGCGGACGTGATGCCTATATGCATGATCATGCCTAGATAATCTCATAACTATGCACTCTTCTATCAATTGCTCTACGGTAACTTGTTCACCCACCGTAATACTTATGCTATCTTGAGAGAAGCCACTAGTGAAACCTATGGCCCTCGGGTCTATCTTCCATCATACAAGTTTCCGATCTACTTTATTTTGCAATCTTTACATATCAATCTATATCATAAAAATACCAAAAATATTTATCTTATCTTTCTGTCAGATCTCACTTTCGCAAGTGGCCGTGAAGGGATTGACAACCCCTTTATCGCGTTGGTTGCGAGGTTATTGTTTGTTTGTGTAGGTACGAGGGACTTGTGAGGAGCCTCCTACTGGATTGATACCTTGGTTCTCAAAAACTGAGGGAAATACTTAAGCTACTTTGTTGCATCACCCTTTCCTCTTCAAGGGAAAACCAATGCAGTGCTCAAGAGGTAGCAAGAAGGATTTCTGGCGCCATTGCCGGGGAGGTCTTCTCTCAAGTCAAGACATACCAAGTACCCATCACAAACTCATCTCCCTTGCATTACATTATTTGCCATTTGCCTCTCGTTTTCCTCTCCCCCAACTCACCCTTGCCGTTTTATTCGCCCTCTCTTTCTCGTCCGCCTCTCTTTTTTTGCTTGCCTCTTGTGTGCCTATTTGCCCTTATGGCTTTGCCTAAGAACACCGATCTTCATCTTAGAAGGTTGGAAGAGATTGAAATAAACATTAGAAGCTTTATGACTTTACAATTTGAGCATAATAATTTCTTTAGAAATGAGCTTAAAGAACAAAAAAGCTTAATGGAGTACGTGAATAAAGAGCTTGCTGATATGTCTAAGGAATCAATAGCCCAAATTTCTGATAAGCAAGCCACCTTAGTTAATAAGATGGCTGCCAAACCAGAAGGGTTAGGGGAAAATAATGATGAAGATCTAAAAGTTATTGATGTGTCCCCTATTAAATCTTTGTTTTGCAATATGAATCTTGATAACGATGGGACTAGAGATGAGTCAACTTTAGTTAAAAGGCGTCCCAATGATTCAGAGTTTTTAGATCTTGATGCTAAATTTGGTAAAAGTGGGATTGGAGAGGTCAAAACTTTACATAGCAATGAACCCACTATTTTGGATTTCAAGGAATTTAATAATGATAATTTTTCTTTAATAGATTGTATTTCCTTGTTGCAATCTGTGTTGAATTCTCCTCATGCTTATAGTCAAAATAAAGCTCTTACCAAACATATCATTGATGCTTTGATGCAATCTTATGAAGAAAAAACTTGAATTGGAAGTTTCTATCCCTAGAAAACTTTATGATGAGTGGGAACCTACTATTAAAATTAAAATTAAAGATCATGAATGCTATGCTTTGTGTGTTTTGGGTGCTAGTGTTTCCACGATTCCAAAAACTTTATGTGATGTGCTAGGTTTCCGTGAATTTGATGATTTCTCTTTAAACTTGCACCTTGTGAATTCCACTATTAAGAAACCTATGGGAAGGTGAGGTTCTTATTGTTGCAAATAGGAATTATGTGCCCATAGATTTCATCGTTCTTGATATAGATTGCAATTTTTCATGTCCTAATATTCTTGATAGACCTTTCCTTAGAACGATTGGTGCAATTATTGATATGAAGGAAGGGAATATTAGATTCCAATTTCCATTAAGGAAAGGCATGGAAAATTTTCCTAGGAAGAAAATCAAATTACTTTATGGATCTATTATGCGAGCCACTTATGAATTGAATGCCAAAGATGGCAATACTTAGATCTATTCTCGCCTTTATGCCTAGCAAGGGGCGTTAAACGATAGCGCTTGTTGGGAGGCAACCCAATTTTATTTTATTTTTCTTGCATTTTGTTCCTGTTTAGTAATAAATAATTCATCTACCCTCTGTTTATATGTGGTTTTATGTTTTAATTAGTGTTTGTGCCAAGTAGAACCTATAGGATAACCTACGGTGATAGTTAATTTGATTCTGCTGAAAACAGAAACTTTTGCACGCACGAGAATAATTTAATTAAATCACAGAAACGCGTTTTTTGTTGATTCTTTTTGCAGTAGATCAATATACAAATTTACCAGGACTTCCTATTTTGTTAGGATTTTTAGAGTTACAGAAGTATCCGAAAGTTACATATTTCTACAGACTGTTCTATTTTTGACAGATTCTGTTTTTCGTGTGTTGTTTGCTTATTTTGATGAATCTATGGCTAGTATCGGGGGGTATGAACCATAGATAAGTTGTAATACAGTAGGTTTAGCACCAATATAAATAAAGAATGAGTTCATTACAGTACCTTAAGTGGTGGTTTTTCTTTATTGCACTAACGGAGCTTATGAGATTTCCTGTTGAGTATTGTGTTGTGAACTTTTCAAGTTTTGGGTAAAGATTTGATGGACTATGGAATAAGGAGTGGCAAGAGCCTAAGCTTGGGGATGCCCATGGCACCCCAATATAATCCAAGTACAACCAAAAGCCTAATCTTGGGGATGCCCCAGAAGGCATCCCCTCTTTCGTCTTTGTCTATCGATAACTTTACTTGGAGCTATATTTTTATTCACCACATGATATGTGTTTTGCTTGGAGCGTCTTGTATGATATGAGTCTTTACTTTTTAGTTTATCACAATCATCCTTGTTGTACACACATTTTGGTAGAGACACACATGATTCGGAATTTATTAGAATACTCTATGTGCTTCACTTATATCTTTTGAGCTAGATAATTTTGCTCTAGTGCTTCACTTATATCTTTTAGAGCACGGCGATGGATTTATTTTGTAGAAATTATTGATCTCTCATGCTTCACTTATATTATTTTGAGAGTCTCCTAGAACATCATGGTATTTGCTATGGTTATAAAATTGGTCCTAGAATGATGGCGGCATCCAAGTTGGGTATAATAAAAACTATCATAGAAAGTGCATTAAACACTATGATCAATTTGGTGTTTGATAATTGTTTTGAGATATAAAGGTGGTAATGTTAGAGTCATTCTAGTGGGGTAATTATGAAATTGAGAAATACTTGTGTTAAAGTTGGCAAGTCCTGTAGCATGCACGTATGGTAAAAGTTATTTAACAAATTTGTTGCATGGGGTGCTCTTTTGATTGCCTTCCTTATGTGTGGAGGTCGGGATCGCGCAATGGTTTACTCCTACCAATCCATCCCCTAGGAGCATGCGTAGTAGTACTTTGCTTAAACGGCTAATAAACTTTTGCAATAAGTATATGAGTTCTCTATGACTAATGTGAGTCCATGGATTATAAGCACTCTCACCCTTCCACCATTGCTAGCATCTCTTATGCCGCGCAACTTTCGCCGGTATTATACACCCACCATTTACCTTCCTCAAAACAGCCACCATACCTACCTATTATGGCATTTCCATAGCCATTCCAAGATATATTGCCATGCAACTTTCCACCGTTCCGTTTATTATGACACACTCCATCATTGTCATATTGCTTTTGCATGATCATGTAGATGACATCGTATTTGTGGCAAGGCCACCTTCATTATTCTTTCATACATGTCACTCTTGATTCATTGCATATCCCGGTACACCGCCGGAGGCATTCACATAGAGTCATATTTTGTTCTAAGTATTGAGTTGTAATTCTTGAGTTGTAAATCAATAAAAGTGTGACGATCTTCATTATTAGAGCATTGTCCCAAGTGAGGAAAGGATGATGGATATGATGATTCTCCCACAAGTCGGGATGAGACTCCGGACTTTATAAAAATAAAAGAGGCTAAAGAAGCCCAAATAAAAAAAGAGGCCAAAGAAGCCCACCAAAAAAATTTAGAGAAAAGAGAGAAGAGGCAATGTTACTATCCTTTTTCCACACTTGTGCTTCAAAGTAGCACCGTGATCTTCATGATAGAGAGTATCCTATGTTGTCACTTTCATATACTAGTGGGAATTTTTCATTATAGAACTTGGCTTGTATATTCCAATGATGGGCTTCTTCAAAATGCCTTAGGTCTTAGTGAGCAAGAAAGTTGGATGCACACCCACTTAGTTTCTTTTGTTGATCTTTCATACATTTATAGCTCTAGTGCATCCGTTGCATGGCAATCCCTACTCACTCACATTGATATCTATTAATCGGCATCTCCATACCCCGTTGATACGCCTAGTTGATGTGATACTATCTTCTCCTTTTTTGTCTTCTTCACAACCACCATCCCATTCCACATATAGTGCTATATCCATGGCTTGCACTCATGTATTGCGTGAGAGTTGAAAAAGCTGAAGCGCGTTAAAAAGTATGAACCGATTGCTTGGCTGAAACTGGGGTTGTGCATGATGGGAGTATTTTGTGTGATGAAAATGAAGCATAGCCTAACTATATGATTTTATAGGGATAAGCTTTCTTTGGCTATGCTATTTTGATAAGACATGATTACTTTGTTAGTATGCTTGAAGTATTAATATGTTTATGTTAAATGAACTTTTATCTTGAATCATTTGGATCTGAACATTCATGACACAATAAAGAAAATTACATTGAGAAATATGTTAGGTAGCATTCCACATCAAAAATTATGTTTTTATCATTTACCTACTCGAGGACGAGCAGGAATTCAGCTTGGGGGTGCTTGATATGTCTCCAACGAATCTATAATTTTTTATTGTTCCATGCTATTATATTACTCGTTTTGGATGTTTATGGGCTTTACTTTACACTTTTATATCATTTTTGGGACTAACCTACTAACCGGAGGCCCAGCCCGAATTGTTGTTTTTTTGCCTATTTCAGTGTTTCGAAGAAAAGGAATATCAAACGGAGTCCAAACGGAATGAAACCTTCGGGAACGATCTTTTTGGAACAAACGCAATCCAGGAGACTTGGAGTGGACATCAAGAAACAGCCGAGGCAGCCACGAGGGTGCCAGGCGTGCCCCCCACCCTCGTGGGCCCCTCGTGGCTCCCCTGACCGACTTCCTTCGCCTATATATACTTGCATACCCTAAAACCACCGAGGAGCACCACGAAAACCTATTTCCAGCGCCGCAACCTTCTGTACCCGTGAGATCCCATCTTGGAGCCTTTTTCGGTGCTCCGCTGGAGGGGGGAATCGATCACGGAGGGCTTCTACATCATCTCCAAGGCCTCTCCGATGAGCTGTGGGTAGTTTACCACAGACCTTCGGGTCCATAGTTATTAGCTAGATGGCTTCTTCTCTCTCTTTGAATATCAATACAAAGTTCTCCTCGATCTTCTTGGAGATCTATTCGATGTAACTATTTTTGCGGTGTGTTTGTCGAGATCCAATGAATTGTGGGTTTATGATCAAGTTTATCTATCAAAAATATTTGAATCTCCTCTGAATTCTTTTATGTATGATTGGTTATCTTTGCAAGTCTCTTCGAATTATTAGTTTGGTTTGGCCTACTAGATTGATCTTTCTTGCAATGTGAGAAGTGCTTAGCTTTGGGTTCAATCTTGCGGTGTCCTTTCCCAGTGACAGCAGGGGCATCAAGGCACGTATTGTATTGTTTCCATCAAGGATAAAAAGATGGGGTTTATATCATATTGCTTGAGTTTATCCCTCTACATCATGTCATCTTGCCTAATGCGTTACTCTGTTCTTATGAACTTAATACTCTAGATGCATGCTGGATAGCGGTCGATGTGTGGAGTAATAGTAGTAGATGCAAGTAGGAGTCGGTCTACTTGTCGCGGACGTGATGCCTATATACATGATCATGCCTAGATAATCTCATAACTATGCACTCTTCTATCAATTGATCCACAGTAATTTGTTCACCCACCGTAATACTTATGCTATCTTGAGAGAAGCCACTAGTGAAACATATGGCCCCCGGGTCTATCTTCCATCATATAGGTTTCTGATATACTTTATTTTGCAATCTTTACTTATCAATCTATATCATAAAAATACCAAAAATATTTATCTTATCTTTCTATCAGATCTCACTTTCGCAAGTGGCCATGAAGGGATTGACAACCCCTTTATCGCGTTGGTTGCGAGGTTCTTGTTTGTTTGTGTAGGTACGAGGGACTTGTGAGGAGCCTCCTACTAGATTGATACCTTGGTTCTCAAAAACTGAGGGAAATACTTACGCTACTTTGCTGCATCACCCTTTCCTCTTCAAGGGAAAACCAGTGCAGTGCTCAAGAGGTAGCACTTTCAATCTGGATAGGTCGTAGATCTTGTGCGGAAGTAGTTTTGTCACCATTTTTGCCATTAAAGTATCATCTCTTTGTAAAAAACCACATCAACGTATCCATGTTTTTTCACTGCCGTCACCTTAGGTTTTACTTTCACTACCTTTTCTGAACTGTTACAGATCCGAAATTATAGCTCTAGCTTGCGAAATCTGTTTGTCTGCCCCTTAGCAAAATTTTCAATTGATAGATTTAAATCTCCAAAACTGCCATGGCGGCTTATGACATAAACCGTGACCCGCCATATTACATTAAGCCCCGCTTAAGATGCCATCATCCACTTAAATCCATAACCCGGCCATCTTCCAGTTTAACCAAGCTGGCTTGTTCTGAACTGAATCTCTGTAGCTTTATCCTTGTATAGCAGTTGAAACGACAACTTGTAACTCGCCACACATCTGTCGGTTTAATGACATCCTGAATTGCTTTATTGTAGGTCGTGCACCCAATCATGACCAAGACAGTCACCTCATGCGACTGGGTTCCATCAATTGTTACTGAGGCAACGCTTGAAGACTATGTAAAGATTGGTTTCTTACCAGCCAAAGACGTCATTCACTGGCGTGCTCCTAATCCGGGTGAAGCCAAACCTCAGCCGCAAGCCAACGAAGTTATCATCTTCACTGATCACATGAACCGGGGCTTCTCACCGCCCGGGTCAAAATTCTTCCGTGATGTTCTGCACTGTATGCAACTTCATCCTCAAGATATCGGGCCCAACTCCATTTCCAACATTTGCAACTTCCAGGTCTTCTGTGAAGTATACCTTCAAGAAGAACCTAGTGTTGACCTCTTTAGCGAATATTTATATTTGGACCGCTAGAATGAATTTACTGACGGTCCCATCCAAGAACCCGGAGGGATCTCAATTCAGCGTCGCAGAGACACCATTTTCCCTTATGCTTCCCTTCCAAGCCATCCCAAAGACTGGAATTAAACCTGGTTCTATTGCAAAGACACTTCTCCTACTAATGAAAACCCCTTACCAGGCTATCGTGATCAACGGCTCAACCCAAAGCATCCTCTTCCCGATCGGCTTACCACTGCTGAACGGGCCAAACTTGCACCTACCTTCTCAAAGGTTAGGGCATTAGTGGGCAACGGTTTAACCGGAATTGATCTGGTTTGGTGCTGGGTAGCTTGGAGAATTATACCCTTAAGTCGCCGGCCCGGTTTAATGTGCACATATAATGGTGATACCAAGGACCCACTCGTTACAATTCAAAGTGTTTGACTAATAAGGCTATTAATGATATGACCAAGACTCTTCTCAATGAGTCATTGGAAAGCTCTAGCAGAGTGGGTCTGAATCCCTTCTGCGTACTTAACCCGGCACCGGAGGTATGCTTGTCCAGTTTACATACTTCTTACCTCACTTCTCGTAGAATCTAGAAATCCTGACTTTTATTGTAAACTTTCTCAGGCTGGATCCGCTTTTTGGGATAAGAGATACGATGAAAAAGCCGCCAAGAAGGCCAGAGACAAGACCAAAGCCATGAAGAGAAGCAAAAAGACATCCACCGCTTCTGATACGTTTAATGTGGATGAATCTGAAGAGTCGGAGGTAGACCTTGATTCCCTTGGCTCCTTTTTCATCCATCTTATTGACACTAATTATTATCAGGACGACGCGGAGAGCAGCCAGGCGGTTGATGACGAGGTAACCATTATTTCCTCTGACTCAAAGCCCTTGCCAAGACAGAAAATTCGACGCGTGATCTAGCAAGTAAGATTTTCTAACCCTTTAGCTCACATGGATCCCAACTTTATTTTGAAGCAACAACAGCATGAGAACCGGCACAGAACCCGGAACTGTGGAGGCGGAGAACTTTCCTCCGGTTTGCCTAACACGCCAGCTCCACGCAAATGCCGGAATGAGGTATTCAAAAAATTTGACTCTTATTTATTTTAACCCAGATATTATTCAACCAGTACTTTATACTTCCGATTTGAATTATCAGGGGACCTCTCACTCTTCGTCCGGCGACTCTTCTCAGACTCAGCTTCCTCCTATCAAGACTGCCCCTGGGTACCAACTTAAACATGTGTTCAACATCTTTAAATTCATACTGACTTGTTGAATCCTCTTGTAGGGAAAGTGAAGCCTATCAAAAAGGCCAGAACAACCAAGCCAACAGAAGATCCCAAACCTCGTAAGCCGGAAAAACAAGCACCAATTTCAGAGACCTCCGTGCAACAACCGGGTAATCCTGCTGATGACCCGCCACCAGAAAATCGTGGCACCTCTACTGATCCTATGGTCCCTAAGCCGAAGATTGCTAAACCGCCAAGCCCAACTAAACCTCTCAAATCGGATACTGAGGAAGTTGTGATCACTGGCGCTGGTTTTCAAGAACCGGGAAACCCTGTAGTTTTGGCTAAACATTCTGCCAAAGAAGAGCTGATCGAGAGGCGCAAGGTCAAATTTGAGCATTAGTGAAACCTTCTCTGGCTATCTGAATCAAGTACACAACATCTGTGATCTGGAAATTGACATGGTCAAGCACATGCATCAGAAACATGAGGTATTAATTCTTACTCTCATATGAGATACATTCATTTAGCCCCCAAGTCTACTAAATATGATAGGATAGGATATATTGTAGACTTGTTAGATAGCCTTTTATTATGCTTCTGCGTCAGAACTTGTAGTCCCCAAGGACCGGCTTAAACTATTAAGTTAAGTTGGTTCTTCACTTAATGATAATCAACTTTGCATCTGTAGCCCCCAAGGGTCGGCTTAAACTATTAAGTTAAGCCAGGACTTATCAATTGATAGGAAATCTCACTTAATCATCCTTGTCGACCGGGTAAACTTGGATAAATGATGAACCGGGGTCGCCTGTCACTGCCTCATAAAACAAACTTTGCATCCATTAGCCCCCAAGTGCCAAGTGCTATTGCTTGCAAAGGACTTGGGACTTATAAATATATATAACTCCATAAAGAAACTTTCTGCACCCATTAGCCCCCGTGCCAAGTGCTATTGCTTGCAAAGGGCTTGGGGCTTATCAATATATGTTGTTTCAGAACTCTTCATATCTGTTTGGACTTGTTCTTTCATGAAGCATCCAGTCAATTTCAATCTCAGCTGACTGACTTGAAGACCCGGCTTGAAGCACAAGAAGCTGAGACCCAGAAGGCTGACTCCAAGTTCAAATTTAGCTTCGATGAAAATGAGAAGGTCAAAACTGACTTTAACACTGAGAAAGCCGACTGGGCTGAAGAGAGGGTCGCCTTTATCAAAAGGGCTAAAAAGGTTGAAGCCTCATTGGAAGAGGTCACTACCAATTTTGCTAGCTTGCAGCATCACATTAATCAAATGACCTTTGCTATTTCCGATAATATCATTTTATATCTCAACGATTTTCCTCCTTGTGTTATGAACCACAGAGTGACTCAATCGTAAACTCCCATGCATGTCCCAGAAGCAGCAACCTTGGGAAAGAAACACTGATAAAGCTCAAGGCGGTTTATACCTTAGTAGAGCAATTGTATGTCGGAGCTCAACGCACAATTGCTGCCATCTCCCCAAGCAAGCAAACACCGTCTCGTCTCAGCAACGTGTTAAGCAGCCTTTCCGTCTTGCCAACCCGGATTGAAGAAAACAAGCGGCCAGCTGCGAGAGCCGGTGCCCTTACGGCTTTAAGTCAGGCTAAGGCATGGCAGTCAAAACTAGACCCGGCCGAGCTAGCCACTGGCTTTCCCGGTCTTAAAGAGGACGGGTCTCCTTTTGATAAGAAAGACTTTGTTGCCTGTGTAAAAGCGGTGCATCCTATGGCGAGTCTACTTGTTGAAGAAACCGATATGTCAAAATATTCGGCAGCTAACACCGCAAAACATCAGAAGATGCCCACGCCAGCTTATAAAGTTGCAGATCTTATCCCTCCAATCTGTAAGCATACTTTTGCCTCGGACATTGATCCGTCTGAGCTAATCAATGACGATGTTGAATTTCAAGCCTTGACTGGTATCAATTGGTCATCGCCTAACTTCCAGACGGTGGAGGAAGAAGAAGAACCGGCACAGGATGACCCGGAAGCTTCCAAATGCCAAGGCTAGGATAACTGATCCACTGGGCGGTTCTTGATTTGCACCACCAGGAACTGTTAAAAACAATTTATCCATTTGGGCTCGCGGAGCCATGTAATAGGCTAGTTAAGTACTGATCTGTCATGCCATCGTACATGTTTTGTTTGCATAACAATGTTGATCCATCATTGGGAAATCCGTTCCTTATGCTTAATGGTATGATCAATTATGCAGATATGGTTTGTCATTTTCCCTGTACATAAACAGACAACAAGTGCCCTGGCGGTTTACCCCAGGGCGGGTCATGATACCCTATATGAAAAACCACTAAGGACTAAACAGTCCGTAATCAGCGCCGGTTTATAAAAACCTTATATAACGAAATAAATATCATACATGTGATATTTGTTCATACTGCCGACTTATCATAAGTCATGTGGTAAAGGCAATATCCCATAGACAGGCACAATAGCTTGTTCAATATATTCACACCGCCAGCTTATAACGTTGTACGTAGCAAGGGGTGATAACCCAAAACTTGAGCGCAAAGCTCTAAGCATATGCTCATTATATCCTGGCGACTTAAAGTCCAAGGCCAGGCCGGGTTAATAATACTCCGGATAAAGATATACATGAACCATAAGGCAACATGGCCCTAATTGTTTTTTCAACCATGTATTGATATGTGATAAGAGACAAAACTCCAAAAAATGTTCAAACAAAAGACAAATCAGAAAACGAGGCTTCCATAGGCCGCCAAGCCTAAAACCCAAGTGCTTTCATGGGCCGCACATCCGCTGAGTTAAACCTTAATTCAAAACCTTGTAAGTCGGGCCTCACATGACCAATCGTTGTTTTAACGTTGACAAGTTCAGTGTCTTTATAAGAATAACTGTCAAGAGTACAACGAGTCATTCCAGGATTACCTAGGCGGAGTGGCCAACTTACAAAGGCAGGATAACCCAGATTTTTTGGTGAATACACCTAGGCGTCCAAGCCTAAAGGGTCATAGCTATGCTAATGAGCCCCCAAGTTTCATTCCAGGTCTATAAACCGGAATCAGAGCTATGCTCCATGAGGAAGCCCTCAAGTATATTTCAATCATGGCGTATAAGCCAGATCGAGAGGGTAACCTTTAGCTATGCTCAATTAGTAGGAAGCCCCCAAGTGATCGTATGAAGTGACAATAAATACTCATATTCTTATAAATGAAATGACAGAAGCCCTGAATTATTAGGGATGCTGGATTTATTATATTCATGATAATATATACATCGATAAAGTATGTACATCACAAGAGCCGGTGGCAAAGGTGTAATAAGGCCGAAGATGAGCAATATTACACGGTCGGCGGGTCTCCTCCTCCAACGTGCGTGAGTCCTTATGGTCTCGTACATCGATAAGGTAGTATGATCCATTGCTCAGATTCTTGCTGACCACAAAGGGCCCTTCCCAAAGTGGGGATAGCTTGTGCATGTCAGTTTGATCCTAGATGAGCTGGAGTACTAAGTCGCCTTCTTGAAAGGTTCTGGTTTTAACCCGACGGCTGTGATAACGCCGCAGATCTTGCTGGTAAATCGCTGAACGAGCCACCGCAAGGTCACACTCCTCATCTAACAGGTCAATAGCATCCTGACGTGCCTTCTCATTGTCAGCTTCAACATAAGCCGCCACACGAGGCGAATCGTGACGTATGTCACTGGGGAGAACCGCCTCAGCTCCAGAAACCATGAAGAAAGGCGTGTAACCCATAGATCTGTTGGGGGTGGTATTGATATTCCAAAGCACTAAGGGCAACTCTTCCACCCAACAACCCGGTGTTCTCTGCAAAGGAACCATAAGCCGGGGCTTGACACCTCTCAAGATTTCCTAATTTGCTCGTTCAGCTTGGCCATTATACTGGGGGTGAGCCACTGATGATACATCAAGCCGGATATGCTCTTGTTGACAGAATTCTTTCATTGCTCCCTTAGACAGATTAGTACCATTATCAGTGATGATACTATGAGGATACCCAAAACTAAAGATCGCCTTTTTGATGAATTGAACCGCCGTAGCTGCATCACATTTGCTGACCGGCTCTACTTCAACCCACTTTGTAAAATTGTCAACCACCACCAAGAGGTGGGTCTTTTTATCTTTGGACCTTTTGAAAGGCCCAACCATATCCAGCCCCCAGACTGCAAACGGCCAAGTAATTGGAATCATCCTCTATTCTTGAGCCGGCACATGAGCACATCTTGAGAATTTCTGACAACTGTCACATTTACTAACCAGATCTTCTACATCAGCATGAGCCGTTAGCGAATAAAACCCATGACGAAAAGCTTTAGCAACGAGAGACTTAGAGCCGGCATGATGACCGCAATTTCCTTCATGAATCTCCCTTAAAATTTCACGGCCCTCCTCACGAGAAACGCATCATTGAAACAACCCTATAACACTGCATCTGTGAAGCTCACCTTTGACAATAGTCATTGACTTAGACCGTCGGGTTATCTGCCTGGCCAAAGTTTCATCCTCAGGTAACTCGGAACAGTCCAATCAGGGATAGCATGAAGAGTTGCCGCCAATTGTGCCTCCGGGTCAGGAATAGCCAAGTCTTCCTCCGTAGGCAATTTCCCTGATGGGTTATGCAAAATATCGAGGAAGATATTAGGGGGGACCGGCTTACACTGAGACCCTAGCCGGCTTAACGCATCAGCTGCTTCATTTTTTCTTCAATCAACATGCTCCACTTGATATCCTTTGAAGTGACCAGCAATAGTATCCACCTCTCGACGATAAGCCGCCATGAGTGGATCCTTGGAACCCCAGGTCCCTGACACTTGCTGAGCCACCAAATCTGAGTCGCCAAAACATCTTACCTGGCTTAAATTCATCTCTTTAGCCATCCGAAGACCATGGAGTAAGGCCTCATATTCAGCTGCATTGTTAGTACAAGGGAACATCAACCTTAAAACATAACAAAATTTATCACCTCATGGGGAAGTCAATATAACTCCAGCCCCTAAGCCTTCCAATTGCCTGGACCCATCAAAATGAATAGTCCAATATGTGTGATCCGACTTATCCTCAGGCATCTGCAACTCTGTCCAATCATTGATGAAATCACAAGTGCTTAAGACTTTATAGCCGTCTGAGGCACATATTTTAGACCATGGGGTCCAAGCTCAATGGCCCACTTAGCTACCCGACCCGTGGAATAATATCCCCCAAAGGGGCAGAGCTAACCACAGTGATGGGATGACCAAGGAAATATTGCTTCAATTTATGACTAGCCATGAACACGCCATAAACCAGCATCTGCCAATGTGGGTATCTCTGCTTAGACTCAATGAGCGCCTCACTGACATAATAAACCGGCCTTTGAACCAGATGCTCCTTGCCCGACTCCTTCCTTTCAACCACAACTGCCACACTGACAGCCCGGTTGTTTGCAGCCACATATAACAGCAAAGTCTCCTTCTCAATGGGGGCTGCAAGAACCCGCGGCTCAGCCAGTTGCTTCTTAAGGGCTTCAAACGCCTCATTAGCAACATCGCTCTAGACAAAATTATTTGTCTTTTTCATCATCTGATATAGAGGGATGGCCTTCTCTCCCAGGCGACTTATAAACCGGCTCAAAGCTGCGGTATGACCCACCAAATGCTGGACGTCATTGATACACGCCGGCTTAGCCAAGGAGGTGATAGCCTTGATCTTCTCCGGATTAGCTTCAATGCCTCTATCAGATACTAAGAAACCCAATAACTTGCCTGCTGGCACACCAAAGACACACTTAGCCGGGTTAAGCATCATCTTGTAGACCCGGAGGTTGTCAAAGGTTTCCTTTAGATCTTCAATCAACGTCTCCTTATTCCTGGATTTCACAACAATATCATCCACACAAGCATGAACATTGCACCCAATCTAGCCATGAAGGCAATTCTGAACACATTGTTGGTAAGTCGCCTAGGCACTCTTGAGCCCAAAAGCCATAGATACATAGCAGAAGGCTCCAAAGGGAGTGATGAAGGTTGTCTTCTCCTGGTCCTTAACTGCCATTTTGATCTGGTGATAACCAGAGTACGCATCCAAAAAACTCAAGCGCTCACAACCTGCCGTAGCATCAATAATCTGATCAATACGAGGGAGAGCAAAGGGATCAGATGGACATGCCTTGTTAAGGTCTGTATAATCCACACACATACGCCAAGTGCCATTTTTCTTAAGTACTAGCACTGGGTTAGCCAACCATTTAGGATGAAAAACTTCAATGATGAACCCTCCTGCCAAGAGCTGGGCCACCTCTTCACCGATTGCCTTGCGCCTTTCCTCATTGAACCGCTGAAGAAACTATTTAACTGGTTTAAACTTGGGATCCACATTAAGAGTGTGCTCAGCGAGTTCCCTCGGTACACCTGGCATATCAGAAGGCTTCCATGCAAAGATGTCCCAGTTCTCATGGATGAACTCGATGAGCGCGCTTCCTATTTCGGATCCATATTCGCACTGATGCTGAATTGCTTTGAAGAATCGCCAGGGACAAAATCAACCAGCTTAGTATCATCTGCCGACTTAAACTTCATTAAGGGCTCATTCTTTGTCGTTGGCTTCTTCAAAGGTATCATATCCTCCGGGTCAACATTGTCTTTATAAAACTTCAATTCTTCAGTGGTGTAAGCCGACTCAGCATAAGCAACATCACCCTCTTCACAATCTAGAGCGATTTTTCTATTGCCATGCACCATGATGGTGCCCTTGTGACCCGGCATCTTAAGCTACAAATAAACATAACACGGATGTGCCATAAACTTGGCGTAAGCCGGCCGCCCAAACAAAGCATGGTATGGGCTCTTAATTTTCACCACCTCAAAGGGTAACTTCTCAGCTCTGGAATCATTGCCATCTCCAAAATCCACTTCCAGTGTTATCCTACCCACATGATACGCCGACTTACCAAGCACCACCCCATGAAAGACAGTACAAGACGGCCTAAGATCCTTGTCAGTCAAATTCATACGACAAAAGGTATCATAATAAAGGATGTTGATACTGCTGCCTCCATCCATGAGCACCTTTGTGAGTTTATATCCTCCCACATGTGGAGCAACAAGCAACGCCAACTGACCCGGATTATTGACCCGGGGCGGGTGATCCTCTCTGCTCCACGTAATAGACTGCTCAGACCACCTTAAGTATTGGGGCACCACCGATTCAATAGAGTTCACCGCCCGCTTATGGATTTTTTTTATCTCTCTTGCACAGACTTATACTGAACACATGATACTGACCACTGTTCAGCTATTTTGGATTACTCTGATAACCAGACTGCTGCTGGTGGTTTCCTTGGTTAGACTGTTGATTAAAACCACCTTGATTGCCTTGACCCTGAAAGCCAGAGCTTGAACTGCCACCACCAAAGCCAGGTCCGTGAGAGCCGTATCCAGAGCCGCCATTTGGGCCATGATTGAAAAAATTGGAATTCCTAAACTCCCTCATGATGTAACAATCCCTCCACATATGACCAGATGGCTTATCACGCGTGTCGTGCTTTGGACAAGGTTGATTCAGCATCGCTTCAAGGTTGAGTCTTGACCCTTGGGGCGGCTTTTCCTTGCAATGCTGATTATTATTCTGGCATTGGTGTTAGCCACAAAATCAAAACTACCATCAGCATTACGCTTATTGTTGCCAGCTTGAACCACCAAGTTATGATGCTGCCCTTTTGTATTGCCGCCCTTCTTTCCCTTCCCCGGCTTATCATCATCTGTCTCGGGATCCTTGGTACTGTCAGAGTCAGCGTATTTGACAAGAGCCGCCATTAGCTCCGCCATATCATTGCAGTGGCGCTTAAGCCGTCCCAGCTTCTGCTTAAGAGGGTGGAAGCGACAATTCTTCTCTAACATCAAGACTGCAGAACTGACATTGATACTATTCGACGAATGTATGATTGACGAGATCCGGTGCACCCAATGGGTTGTTGACTCTCCTTCACCTTGAATGCAAGAATCCAAATCCAGAATCGACATAGGCTGCTTGCATGTGTCCTTGAAATTTTGAATAAAACGCCTCTTTAACTCTGCCCATGACCGAATAGAATTAGCGGGCAGTGTTTTTAACCACGTATGAGCCGGCCCATCCAACATCATGGTGAAGTACTTAGCACACGCAACATCACTGACATCCAACATCTCCATGGCCATCTCATACTCTCAATCCAAGCCTATGGGGGCTGATTCGCCGTGTAATTAGGCACCTTACGGGGGCCCTTGAAATCCTTGGGCAAGCGCTCATTGCATAGTGCTGGCACTAAACATGGTACACCCAAAGTTCTAGAGGTCACTCCTGCCTCCATGGACACTGAGGGATAAACCGAAGGTTGCTGTTGAGCCGCCAACTGAGCCGCCAGCTCTGCCTCATGCTGCGCTCTGCCCTGGTCTACCAAAATCTGAGCATCATTGCCGACACGCGGTGGGTTAGGCCTGCAAGGCTGGTTGCGGTGCCGCTCGCTGCTTGACACGGCCGATTCATCAACGTGCCTGTTGTAACTCCCGCTTGGACGGGGTGTTGAGTGGATATGATCACGACTGTATGAATAAGCTGCCTGCTGGGCCACAGTCATCTGAAGAAGCTCTCCAGCTCTCCATATTCCATTGCTGTTCGCGACTCATCCTGGGCTGGGAGAGCCGCCATCCGTGTTGCCGCAACTATCATGTTATCCATGGGGTTAGAAAAATGCCCCGGAGGTGTTCGAACGTGCTGAGGAGGGGTTACGTTCAAACGTGGGGGATCTGTAGCCCGTGGCTGAACTAGTTCTCCAGCCGATGGCGCCTCAGCGGTCCAATTCACACCGGGCGGGTTACTGGGTCCGGCCCTAGGCGTGTTGAAAATATTCCTCGCATCGTAAGTCGGGGGAAGCCGGCTCACATGCCTTCTGTTGAAAACAGTGTTTGACGCATCCATGTCCAAGCTTAAGCGCAAGCTCTCCGCCTGAAGCCATTCTGCTTCCCTCTGCAAGGTGGCTCCCTCCGTTGCCATCCGGGTGTTCGCTGCATTTAACTCCTCCTTGGCTTGTGCTATCTCATCACGCAAATTGGTAACCTCCATGTTATGTTGAGCTTGATTCATCGGGTTAACCTCCGCCGCTAACAACATTGTCAGAGCATCCAACAGATCAGACAAAACTTGAGCCAGCGGGCGCACAGGGCCTCCTGGCCCGGCAGCCGTCGCTGCTGTTGACCCGGAGATCATTGCCGCTGCAGTCGTAGAGTCCTGCGCTGGCTGTGTACCGGCCATGAAGACTGTGGCCCGGTGTGGCGGCTCGTAAGGGTCCGGAATATTGTTGCCATCGGAACAGCCCCCAAGCTCGCCATCCTGAACCTGGTAGATGGAATTGGTCTCACCAGTAGAAGACTCGTCGCCTGAGTAAATAACTGCCTCACCACTAGATTCATGTCCTCCTTCTAGTTCCGCCCCATGAACGAAACCAACAAAAACATGATTTGGGGCGGCTTTAGCCTTGGCGGGTCGCACGCGCCAAGCCGACTCGGCGATGTCAGTGCAGATATCCGGCTCGGCTTCCGACTCACCAATCTTTCCTATGAAGACGTGAATTCCGCCAAAGGGGACCCGGTACCCGTACTCGATTGAGTCGGCCTCGGGGCCCCAGCCCTCGTCGTCGATGTAGAGCTTTCCGCGATGACTCTTGGTCATCTAGCCCACAATGTACCCCTTGAGCCCTGCGAAGCTGCCCTTCAAGAACTCAAAACCATCGTGCGCTGGCCCCACGGTGGATGCCAACTGTCGTGGTATTGTCACGTCAGATGTCCTAGCGTAAGGACTTAGGTGTGGAGCCATCGCAATGTAGTTAGCTTGAAGGGGTTAAACGGGACAAGGGACACGGAGAGTTTGTACTGGTTCGGCCCCTCGCGGTGGAGGTAACAGCCTAATCCAGTGTAGGGTGGTTATTGCTTGGGCTTCGATTACCAGGGAGCGAATACGCTTGACCTAGTTCTCGATATCTTTCTTTCCTTCCCTAACTCGCTGCCGGGTAGTCCCTTGATATACACAGGTTGATGCCTAGCGGCTTACAGAGTCCCGGCCGGCTCATAGACAACGTGTCCGGCTCGGTGACTAACTAAGCCTGCCTTACAATACAAGTTTATTCTCATGGCGGTTCATCCTCCTAGGCCCTAAGTCGCCTCTGGGTCTTGGGACGCCAGCGGGCTTGTATGACCGGCCACCTTCATGGGTTAGCACTAGAGGTATGAGCCGGCCCCTCCTGGGCGGTTCATACCCAGTAGTTATATCCCCAACAGTGTCGTCTCAACGGATTTTGATAGTGCCCTATTTAAAGTGAATGTAGTTGTCTCTAATGCATAACCCCAAAACGATAGTGGTAAATCCGTAGGAGACATCATAGATCGCACCATATCTAATAAAGTGCGGTTACGATGTTCGGACACACCATTACGCTGTGGTGTTCCAGGTGGCGTGAGCTATGAAACTATTACATGTTGTTTTAAATGAAGGACAAACTCGTAACTCAAATATTATCCTCCACGATCAGATCATAGAAATTTTTATTTTCTTGTTACGATGATTCTCCACTTCACTCTGAAATTCTTTGAACGTTTCAAATGTTTCATACTTGTGTTTCATTAAGTAGATATACCCATATTTGCTTAAATCATCTGTGAAGATCAGAAAATAGTGATACCCGTCACGAGCATCGACACTCATTGGACCGCATACATCGGTATGTATTATTTCCAATAAGTCACTATCTCGTTCCATTGTTCCGGAGAACGGAGTTTTAGTCATCTTGCTCATAAGGCACGTTTCGCAAGTATCAAATGATTCATAATCAAGTGATTCCAAAAGTCCATCTTTATGGAGTTTCTTCATGCGTCTTACACCGATATGACTCAAACGGCAGTACCACAAATAAGTTGCACTATCATTATCAAATTTGCAACTTTTGGCATCAATATTATGAATATGTGTATTACCACGATCGAGATTCAATAAACCATCAACATTGGGTGTATGACCATAGAAGGTTTTATTCATGTAAACAGAATAACAATTATTCTCTGTCTTAAATGAATAACAGTATTGCAATAAACATGATCTAATCATATTCATGCTCAACGCAAACACCAAATAACATTTATTTAGGTTCAACACCAATCCTGAAAGTATAAGGAGTGTGCAATGATGATCATATCAATCTTGGAACCACTTCCAATATACATCGTCACTTCATCCTTAACTAGTCTCTATTTATTCTGTAACTCCTATTTCGAGTTACTAATCTTAGCAACCGAACAAGTATCAAATACCCAGGGGCTACTATGAACACTAGCAAGGTACACATCAATAACCTATATATCAAATATACCTTTGTCCACTTTGCGATCCCTCTCTTTCACCAAATATTTGGGGTACTTCCGCTTCTAGTGACCATTTCCTTTGTAGTAGAAGCACTCAGTTTCAGGCTTAGGTCTAGCTTTGGGCTTGTTCACAGGAGTGTAAACTTGCTTGCCATTCTATTTGAAGTTCCGTTTCTTTCCCTTTGCCCTTTTCTTGAAACTAGTGGTCTTGTCAATCATCAACACTTGATGATTTTTCTAGATTTCTACCTGCGTTGATTTCAGCATCACAAAGAGCTCGGGAATCGTTTTCGTCCTCCTTTGCACACTATAGTTCATCATGAAGTTCCAGTAACTTGGTGATGGTAACTAGAGAACTCTGTCAATCACTATCTTATCTGGAAGATTTACTCCCACTTGATTCAAGCGATTGTAGTACCCAGACATTATGAGTATGCTCACTAGCTAAGCAATTCTCCTCCATCTTTTAGGCGAAGTACTTGTCGGAGGTCTCATACCTCTTGACACGGGCATGAGTCTGAAATACCAATTTCATCTCTTGGAACATCTCATATGCTCTGTGGCATTCAAAACATTTTTTGAAGTCCCGGTTCTAAGCCGTGAAGCATGGTGCACTGAACTATCAAGTAGTCATCATACTGAGCTAGTTAAACCTTCATAACATCTGCGTCTGCTCCTGCAATAGGTCTGTCAACTAGTAGTGCATCAAGGACATATTTCTTCTGTGCAGCAATTAGGATAAACCTCAGATCACAGACCCATTCCGCATCATTGCTATTATCATCTTTCAACTTATTTTTCTCTAGGAACATATCAAAAATAAAGGGAACCTACAACGCGAGCTATTGATCTACAACATAATTTGCAAAATACTATCAGGACTAAGTTCAGGATAAATTAAAGTTTAATTAATCATATTACTTAAGAACTCCCACTTAGATAGACATCCCTCTAGTCATCTAAATGATCACGTGATCCAAATCAACTAAACCATGTCCGATCATCACGTGAGATGGAGTAGTTTTCAATGGTGAACATCACTATGTTGATCATATCTACTATATGACTCACGCTCGGCCTTTCAGTCTCCAGTGTTCCGAGGCCATATCTGCATATGCTAGGCTCGTCAAGTTTAACCCGAGTATTCTGCATGTGCAAAACTGGCTTGCACCCGTTGTATGTGAACGTAGAGCCTATCACACCCCATCATCACGTGGTGTCTCAGCACGAAGAACTGTCGCAATAGTGCATACTCAGGGAGAACACTTATACCTTGAAATTTAGTAAGGGATCATCTTATAATGCTACTGCCGTACTAAGCAAAATAAGATGCATAAAAGATAAACATCACATGCAATCAAAATATGTGACATGATATGGCCATCATCATCTTGTGCTCATGATCTCCATCACCGTAGCATCGTCATGATCTCCATCGTCACCGGCTTGACAGCTTGATCTCCATTGTAGCATCGTTGTCATCTCGCCAACTATTGCTACTACAAATATCGCTACCGTTTAGTGATAAAGTAAAAGAATTACATGGCGGTTGCATTGCATACAATAAAGTGACAACCATATGGCTCCTGCCAGTTGCCGATAACTTTGTTACAAAACATGATCATCTCATACAACAATTTATATCACATGATGCCTTGATCATATCACATCACAACAAGCCCTACAAAAACAAGTTAGATGTCCTCTACTTTGTTGTTGCAAGTTTTACGTGGCTGCTACAGGCTTCTAGCAAGAATCGTTCTTACCTATGCATCAAAACCACAACGATTTTTCGTCAAGTGTGTTGTTTTAACCTTCAACAAGGACCGGCCGTAGTCAAACTCGATTCAACTAAAGTTGGAGAAACAGACACGCGCCAACCACCTATGTGCAAAAGCACGTCGGTAGAACCAATCTCATGAACGCGGTCATGTAATGTCGGTCCGGGCCACTTCATCCAACAATACCGCCAAATCAAAGTAAGACGTTGGTGGTAAGCAGTATGACTATTATCGCCCACAAATCTTTGTGTTCTACTCGTGCATAAAACATCTGCGCATAGACCTGGCTCTGATACCATTGTTGGGGAACGCGGTAATTTCAAAAAAAATCCTATGATCATGCAAGATCTTTCTAGGAGATGCATAGCAACAAGAGGGGAGAGTGTGTAAATGTACCCTCGTAGACCAAAAGCGAAAGCGTTTCAATAACGTGGTTGATGTAGTCTAACTTCTTTGCGATCCAACCGATCCAAGTACCAAACGTACGGCACCTCCGCGTTCAGCACACGTTCAGCTCGATGACATCACTCGTGCTCTTGATCCAGTTGAGGATGAGGGTGAGTTCCGTCAGCACGACGGCGTGGTGACGGTGATGATGATGCTATCGGCGCAGGACTTCGCCTAAGCACTACGATGGTATGATCGAGGTGTGTAACTGTGGAGGGGGGCACCGCACATGGTTAAGAGAAACTTGTGTGTTCTAGGGTGCCCCCTGCCCCCGTATATAAAGGAGGAAGGGGGAAGCCGTCCAGCCCTAGGGGCGCACCCAAAGAGGAGGAGTCCTACTAGCACTTCCTAGTCCTAGTAGGATTCCCCTCCAAGGAAGAGATGGGGAAGGAAGGAGAGGGAGAGGGAGTAGGAAAGGGGGGCGCTGTCAGTGTCAAAACCGACGGATCTCGGGTAGGGGGTCCCGAACTATGCGTCTAAGGCCAATGGTAACAGGAGGCAGGTGACACGATGTTTTACCCAGGTTCAGGCCCTCTAGATGGAGGTAATACCCTACTTCCTGCTTGATTGATCTTGATGATATGAGTATTACAAGAGTTGATCTACCACGAGATCGTAGAGGCTCAACCCTAGAAGCTAGCCTATGATTATGATTGTTGTTGTCCTACGGACTAAACCCTCCGGTTTATATAGACACCGGAGGGGGCTAGGGTTACACAGATTCGGTTATAGAGAAGGAGATCTACATATCCGAATTGCCAAGCTTGCCTTCCATGCAAAGGAGAGTCCCATCCGGACACGGGACGAAGTCTTCAATCTTGTATCTTCATAGTCCAACAGTCCAGCCAAAGTATATAGTCCGGCTGTCCGAGGACCCCTTAATCCAGGACTCCCTCAGTAGCCCCTGAACCAGGCTTCAATGACGATGAGTCCGGCACGCAGATTGTCTTTGGCATTGCAAGGCGGGTTCCTTCTCTGAATACTCCATAGAAGATTTTGAACACAAGAATCGTGTCCGGCTCTGTAAAAAAATTCCACATACCACCGTAGAGAGTACAATATCCCACAAATCTAATCTACTAACAGCTTTTTATAGCATGACATCACGCCACGGTCCAGTCATTATTTGAACCGTTTTTCACAACCAGCCACTACACGCGCTGCGAGGCGGTTTTATTGGCACGTCTTGTCGAAGCAGAGGTCGTGTCCCCTTATCACGGGATTCTCATCAATACAGGTGTGGGTAACCCAACCGTGTTTGTTTAATATGACTCCTCGATTTTAGGCAAGTTCCAAACGGTCACGCGGGGGACGCTTGATATTCGTCCTCTTTATAAGGGGGGCCAAGGCCTGTCCTTTTCTTCCCACGCTCGATCCTTCCCCTCCCACACCTTGAGTTCCAACACCCAAGGCTCAAGCTTAAGCACTTCGAACCCTCGACCATGTCCGGATCCGATCTTCAAGGCCGGTGGATGGCCTCCTCCGTCACAGAGGAGGACATCAAGAAGCTTAGGGAGGCCAGGTATCTCACCGCCTAAATCCCGCATAGGCTGCCTGCTCAAGGGCAGGTCATCCCCACTCCCGAACCCAACGAGAGTGTCGTATTTATTTCCCACTTCCTCCGAGGGCTAGGTTTTAGTCTTGATCCCTTCATGAGGGGGCTCATGTTCTATTACGGGCTAGATTTCCATGATCTAGCTCCGGATTGCATCCTTCACATCTCGTTGTTTATCGTCATGTGTGAAGCCTTTCTCCGCATTACCCCCCACTTCGGCCTATGGCTCAAGACCTTCAATGTGAGGCCGAGGGTGATTGACGGGCGTCACGTAGAGTGCGGAGGCGCTCTAATAAGCAAAGGCGCCGATGCCCCATGGCCAAAGGGTTTTTTCGCAGAAACTTCTGGTTTATGGCAGCAAGAGTGGTTTTATATCACAGCTCCCCAGGTACAAAGCGGGCGGCCGCTCCAGTGTTCTGCTCGGGCCCCCAGCCGCAACTGGCGTCATGGGTCAACAAGGGGCTGGACTGGGGACCGATTAACGACGTGCTGACACTGCAAAGCCGCATCTGAGACCTCCTTAAGAGGGATGTCAGTCTTGTCAAGATAATGCAAGTGATGATGGTTCGTCGAGTCCTGCCCTGCCAATGTCGTCCTCTCCGTATGTGGGAGTTCAACCCAGCAGGACCGCGAACCATTCAACAATTCTTCGGCATGACACTCAAAGAGATGTATGGGTCATTCTTCGGATCACGAATAAAGTGTCCGGACACCATCGAGGACGTGGGTCTCAACTGCAACCGTCCGGATACCCAAGTAAGTAATTCCGCTACCAAACACACCATCTTTATGTTTATTATAACAACATTCTGAAAAATTGCTCTCTGCCAAGACTGGCTAAGGAAGGCGGAGAGGATTAGGTGTTCGGCCCCTCTTCCCGAAGGCTCGCCGGATCCTTTGTTGACAAGGATGCTTGAGCACGCACCGTATCAGGTGCCATCAGGAGAAGACGAGGGGAGGAATAGAGAAGCCATAGATGGGCCTCATATTTTACACATCCAAATTGGGGGAGTAAGTGCCTCCACGAAGGAGGATAATCGGGGAGGGGAACCTAAAATCCCCTCTCCTCAAGGTAAGAAAAGGGCCGCCTCTGAAGACTTGGAAACGGAGGCTTCCAAATGAGGGAAGAAACCCTCGCCAAGGGGCCATGCCCCAGAGGGCGTTCTTGCCGCACAGCGCCCGCAAGGGGGCCAGCCCTCCACCGAGCCGTAAGTAAAAGAGTACTTTGGTAAATATATCCCGTTTTGTCTCTGACGATAATAATTGAAACATATTTGTTGCAATCCGGCTCGTAGCCCTTCTCCACAGAGTTCGTCTTCGGGGGATCTTCCTCCGGAGATGATGGAGAGCGAAACGCCTCCCCTGCCTCCCCGTCACATGGGGCGGACGACCTCGAGGTGTCGTCACGAAGGATTTCTCCTGATCCACTGAGGCCAGAAGTTAACACTTCGGCTGCCTGAAGTTTGGACTATTCGGCTCCCAAGGAGAACGATAGAAAGAGTCTGGGGATGTCCGGCATACAGCCGGACACACTGATGGGTCTGCTAGGGCGAGCGGCTATCTCAAAGACACATCGTAATTTAATGGGTACGGTAATTGAGAGGATTTCATCCGCCAAAAGTGGATTGAATGAAGCCTTTACAAGTCTGCCGAGCGGCTTTGAGGTACGCAACATAATATATGTATTTCTGACGGTACCGCACATGCTAGGTGTGCTCTGTATAGATAGTAGCCCCTGAGACTCTGGTTGCCACCCGGAGGTGGCAAACAGAGGATCGTAATCCCAGGTAATAATCGTGCTGCTACGTATGTGCAGGCGGTTGATTGTCCGGCGGCTGACTAGACTGCTGATTTTGCCGAACTGAAGCGGCAGCTGGATGTGGCGGATGCCGACATCGCGCTTGTTAACAAGCGGCTTGACGAGGCCCAGGGTATGTATGTTCGGCTTGTCCGTAAATTGTAAGAGGAGCATTATGCTAGTATCTTATAATGTATTGTGACTGCAGATGGAGCTGCAGCCATAGAGACCCTTCGGGTGGAGCTTGCCCAAGCCAAGGAACAAGCTCGAATAAGTGATGCGGCCGCCCTGAAGGCGGTCGAAGAGTTGAGAGCCGAACCGGCTGCTCATCGCCAGAGCGAGGAAAGGATAGCCGAGATGGATGTTGAGCTGAAAGATGCGGGCGACCGCTATGAGCTCCTTGAAAAGGACAGCTAAGCGAGAGCGGCCGACCTAAAGAAGGCCCTGGATGCAGCCAAGGAAACCCGCTCTAAAATGAGAGGGATAAGGGAGGAGCTTTGGGAAACCGGATATATCACGGCTGGGAGGCCCTATTTGTTGCGGATGAAGTTTGGAGATCTGAAGTATGCCCCTCTGGATCAGTTGTGGAGTGCTGCAGATGTGTATGCGGACCTGGCGAAGAGTGCTGCTGATGCGAATGAGTTTTACAAAGATCGGAAAGACCATCAGGTAGAGAGGTTATTCTGGTCGCAGTTGAGTGCCCCGACGCGTCCGCTGCCGTTGAATGAAAGGATGGCTGCATGGACCGAACTCCACAGGTTGTCCGGGCTTGCTATGAGGTCTGTCGTGGATCATCTTTGGCCACGTGGACCAGGGCCGAACATCTATTTTGGATTGGTGCGACAATTCCTTGGTGTTGTGTTGCATATCGGTGTTGTGAAGAGGTCGGCGTGCATAGAGGGTGCACGGATGGCTCTTGCCCATGTTAAAACATACTGGGCTGGGATGGAGACCACCCTATTGCAACCCGGGGTGCGGCGGAAGGCCAGGACCCGGTCGAGCACTATTTTAAAGAAGTCTTAGAAGGCGCCCATTTAATAGAGGCTCGGTGCTCGAAGAGTGCCATGTTCGAGTGACGTGTATCTCAATTGTAAAGACAATGCTATTTTGATTATAAAGGTTGTGTTTATACTTTTGCGCGAAAGTATTGTAGTGCCTCCTGTGCGTCCGTTTATGTATGTATATAACCTGAAAGTTAGCAGTCGTCGGCTTCAGCCCCCACGCATATAATGCGGGGGTGTCCAGGAAAACACATAGTCACACTTGATCCAGCGTCTTGGTCCGTTAAGGAGGTGGTAGCGCGGCGAACCAGGCAATCGAACTATATAGCTTTAACACTTTCACTTAGCCATAGGAGTTTGACGGTGGGGCTACTATATAGCCCCTAGTACTTCCGCGTTCATCCGAAGATGGTGTGCGTACGTACATGACCGGGAAACCAGTCCTTCATTAATGCGGAGGAATCGCGAAGATTCCGCTGAGTCATCGAGTGGTTGACCAGTCTCACGCTCTATCATGACAGTCAGTTTTCGGCTTTCTCTACTGAGGTGCTCACCCAGAGGAACCAGGGCACAATTGCAGTAGTTCTCCCGGCGCCGCCTTAGCCAATAGAGCGGAATGTAAGGTAGCAAAACATGGGAGCCGGGCAAACCCAACATTTGACCAAAGACATGATTCGGAGCTGATGCATATAAGGCCAAACTCGCGACGCCGAACACTCCCTAAGGTATTCGGACTTTACAACATATACTGGGCTAAATAATGCCCTCGATAATAAGCCCTGAGTTTCCAGGTACGTACATTAGTCTGGCATGACAAAAATGCCGAAGACGACAGTATTCCTCCTGGTTAAATCAAGTGTACGGAGGGAAAGAAGCAACAAGAGACATTAAAAAGGTTTACGCAGGGTCTTAATCTAAAAAGAAACCTTTGAGCGGGGCCCTGCTGCACGTCTGCGCCTTTATCCCTATTGTGCCGTATCCTGGAAGGGTGTAGCACGATGATCATCTATAAAAAGGGAAAACCCCAGGTGAAAGACTTCGTGCGAGGAGTTCGTTAATATGAACCATGAAAATGCAATATGTTATTGTATGGATAGGGTTGGGCCAAACTATGGGCCTCTTTTTTTTGTGAGTAGCCCCTAGAACCATTTATGGGGATATCCCAGTTTGGGCTGTTACATTTGGTGGGGCGCCGGACTCGTCTAACCGTGTTCGTGGTCTTGACGACCGTTTATTCTTGTAGGAGGGGCCGCTCAGTGTTCGGCTGCTAGAGCCGCCACGTATTTTTCTGCGCGTAAGGAACGCTCTGTATTCCCGCTAACTGTGATGACGCCACGTGGACCGGGCATCTTAAGTTTAAGGTAGGCATAGTGCGGTACTGCATTAAAAGGAGCAAAGGCCGTTCTTCCGAGTAGTGCGTGATAGCCGCTTCGGAATGGAGCGATATCGAAGGCTAGTTCTTCGCTTCTGAAGTTGTCGGGAGAATCGAATACAACCTCTAGTACTAGAGAGCCCGTATAGTGGGCCTCGACGCCTGGTATCACTCCTTTAAAGGTAGTGTTGCTTAGGCTCAGGTCTATCCCCATTTTACGGACAGTGTCCTAATATATCAGGTTTAGACTACTGCCGCCGTCCATAAGGACTCGAGTGAGATGGTATCCATCATTTATTGGGTCGAGCACCAAGGCAGCCAAGCCTTTGTGTCGGATACTAGTCGGATGGTCCCTGCGATCGAAGGTGATCGGGCAGGCCGACTAGGGATTGAATCTGGGGGCGACGGGCTCCACATCGTATATGTCTCGGAGTGTGCGTTTGCACGTTCTCTTTGGAATGTGAGTTGCGTAAATCATATTCACTGTTTTGACTTCTGGTAGGAATTTTTTCTGTCCCCCAGTGTTCAGCTAGCGAGGCTCATCCTCGTCCTCACTTGGTGTCTCCCTCCCCTTGTGTTCAGCATTTAGCTTGCCGGCCTGCTTGAAAACCCAGCACTCTCTATGGGTGTGGTTTGCCGTTTTTTGGGGGTGCCATGAATCTGACATAATTTGTCCAGAATCTTATTTAGGCTGGACGGTCCATCTCTGCTACCTTTAAATGGCTTCTTCCATTGACCGGGTTGAGAGCCCCTGAATCCGGTGTTTACTGTCGTGTTATCTGGGCTACTTTCATTGTTTCGACGCTTGTTTTTGTTGCGTCGCAGCTTCCCGTTGCCATCTCTGACATCGGATGTGCCTGGGTCGCTGGTGCCACTACGGGATAGCCAACTGTCCTCGCCCGCGCAAAAGCGGGTCATGAGGCTTGTTAAGGCTGCCATTGTCCTCGGCTTTTCCTGGCCGAGGTGTCTGGCAAGCCATTCATCCCGGACACTGTGCTTGAAGGCTGCTAAGGCTTCGGCGTCCGGGCAGTCGATGATTTGATTCTTCTTAGTAAGAAATGTGTTCCAAAGTTTTCGGGCTAACTCTCCGGGCTGTTGAATTATGTGACTTAGGTCACGTCCGAAGGTCGGACATAGGTCCCTTGAAAATTGTCCCTAAAAGCATCCTCAAGTTCTTCCCAACTTCCGATTGAGTTTTCGGGAAGGCTTTTCAACCAATGCCGAGCTGGTCCTTTAATTTGAGGGGTAGGCATTTAATGGCGTGGAGATCATCTCCGCGAGCCATGTGGATATGAAGGATAAAGTCCTTAATCCAGACCCCAGCGTCTGTTGTTCCGTCGTATGCCTCTATATTCACGGGTTTAAATCCTTCTGGAAATTCATGGTCCAGCACCTCATCGGTGAAGCACAGGGGGTGTGCGGCACCCCTGTATTTGGACATGTCGTGGCATGCTGTCGACAGTTGTTGTGTTCAGTGCTGATTCCTAGCTGGTATTCGATCAATGTGATCATTTTGGTAGCTCTGATCCTGTGCCGAAGCGCGCTTCCTAGATCCATAGATGGACCTGGCCATATCGGACTTTTTGTCCAGGAGCTCACATAAATCATGTACTGACTTGTGTGTTGCATCATTAGCCGTCTTGTCATGGCCACGGGGTGGTCGGTCCGGCTGATCGGTTGTTTTTGGCTGAATGGGCTCTATGGCCTCGTCGTCGAATTCTGGCAGTAGCTTGCGTTTTGGATAGCTCTTTGTGTTACGATTGTCGCCGTATTTTTCTTCTGTGTCGAGCACTTAGTTCCACCTACGGTTGAGCATATCCTGCACATCCTTAAGCTTTTGCTTCTGCTGCTTTAGGCTCCTCGCGGTGGCAATAAGCCTTCTGTGGAGGTTCTCTTGCTCCAAGGGTTTTTCTGGGATGATGAGTGCATCATCGTCTGGACTGTTCTCCTCTCTGGAGACAGGTTGGTGAATTTTATCCTCGGGATCGGCGTCATCTGACATCGGCTCCGGACTATGTTCACCGTCCCCTGGCTCATCCTGCTCCATCGATGGGTCCCTGGGGTCATCGTTTCCTTTGGAGTCGACCGGGGTATTATTCTTTCTTGCGCTATTGTCGCTGTTTTTACTGTGGCGGGATTTAGAGCGGCGCCTACGACGTCGCTTTGGTGGCTTATCGAGGGGATTATCCTTCGTTGCGTCATCGTCATCGCCTTGTTTTGGCGTGTCCACCATATATATATCATATGATGAGGTGGCAGTCCAGCGCCCAGTGGGCGGTGGTTCCTGTTCTTCTCCTATGTTGTTGTAAACACCGTCGACGTCTTCGGAGTCGAAATCGAGCATGTCGGTTAAGTCATCGACAGTGGCTATGAAGTGGGTGGTGGGCGGGAACGAATTCCTTCATTGTTCGCTTCCCATTCGAGCCGGACATAGTTCGGCCAAGAATCTCCCCACAAGGAAAGAGACCTTAATGAATTTAGCGCATCGCCCAAGGGCGAGTGCTAAAAAATATCCGTGGCGGTGAACTCCATGATAGGCATGGGTGTGCGCGGTTCGGATCCTGTAGCCGAAAACAAGTCCGAGGGTCCGATGACACCATCCTCGCCAGAGCTAGGATCAGTGTTCGGCTCCAACGCCGATGAGTGTGCGGCCTCCGTGGTGGGGTCTATCCACCCGTCCTCGGGAGGCACGATCTGCTCCGGATTGATTCCCGGTGCCACCGCAGGCGCGATCTCCCGAACACTGTCCGATGGCAGATCAAAGTCATGCCCGTCGTGACCGGTCGGCGCTCCTGACATGGGCTCGAATCCGTCGAAGATCAAGTCTCCACGGATGTCGGCAGTATAGTTCAAGCTTCCAAACCTGACCTAATGGCCAGGGGCATAGCTATCGATCTGCTCCAGATGGCCAAGCGAGTTGGCCCGCAGTACGAAGCCACCGAATACGAAGATTTGTCTGGGAAGGAAAACCTCCCCTTGGACCGCATCGTTGAAGATCATCGAAGGAGCCATTAAGCCTTACCGTGACGACACAGTGGAACTCTCAATGAAAGCACCAATGTCGGTGTCAAAATCGGTGGATCTCGGGTAGGGGGTCCCGAACTGTGCGCCTAAGGCCAATGGTAACAGGACGCAGGGGACATGATGTTTTACCCAGGTTTGGACCCTCTTGATGGAGGTAATACCCTACTTCCTGCTTGATTGATCTTGATGATATGAGTATTACAAGAGTTGATCTACCACAAGGTCGTAGAGGCTAAACCCTAGAAGCTAGCCTATGATTATGATTGTTGTTGTCCTACAGACTAAACCCTCGGGTTTATATAGACACCGGAGGGGGCTAGGGTTACACAGAGTCGGTTATAGAGAAGGAGATCTACATATCCGAATTGCCAAGCTTGCCTTCCACGCAAAGGAGAGTCACATCCGGACACGGGACGAAGTCTTCAATCTTGTATCTTCATAGTCCAACAGTCCGGCCAAAGTATATAGTCCGGCTGTCCGAGGACCCCTTAATCCAGGACTCCCTCAGGCGCCGCCCCCTTCCCTGGTCCAATTCGGACCCGGGGGGCGGCCAGCCCTCCTGCGGCCCTCCTCTCTCTCCACTAAGGCCCATGGTGGCCCATTAGTACCCTCGGGGGTTGATACGTCTTCATTGTATCTATAATTTTTGATTGTTCCATGCTAATATTATTCAACTTTTATATACTTTTGGCAACTTTTTATACTATTTTTTGGAACTAACATATTGATCCACTGCCCAGTGTCAGTTCCTGTCTGTTGCATGTTTTTTGTTTCGCAGAACCCCAATATCAAACGGAGTCCAAACGGGATAAAAACGGACGGATAATTATTTTGGAATATTTGTGATTTTTGGGAAGTAAAATCAACGTGAGACGGTGCCCGAGGGGGCCAGGAGATAGGGGGCGCACCCCAGGGAGGCAGGCGCGCCCTGGACTCTCCTGGGGCCCCCGTAAGGCGGTTGACGCTCTTCTTTGCCACAAGAAAACTAATTTTATGAGAAAGATCTGGGCGAAAGATTCACCCCAATCGGAGTTACGGATCTCCGTTATAAAGGAAACGGTGAAGGGGCAGAATCTCAGAACGCAGAAACAGAGAGATAGATCCAATCTCGGAGGGGCTCTCGCCCCTCCCACGCCATGGGAGCCAAGGACCAGAGGGGAAACCCTTCTCCCATTTAGGCAGGAGGTCAAGGAAGAAGAAGAAGAAGGGGGCCTCTCTCCCCCTTGCTTCCATGGCGCTGGAGCGCTGCCGGGGGCCATCATCATCACCACGATCTACACCAACACCTCCATCATCTCCACCAATGTCTCCATCACCTTCCCCCATCTATATTCAGTGGTCCACTCTCCCGCATCCCGCTGTACCCTCTACTTGAACATGGTGCTTTATGCTTCATATTATTTTCCAATGATGTGTTGCCATCCTATGATGTCTGAGTAGATTTTCGTTGTCCTATCAGTGATTGATGAATTGCTATGATTGGTTTGAGTTGCATGTTTTATTATTGGTGGTGTCCTATTGTGCCCTCCATGTCGCACAAGCGTGAGGGATTCCCGCTGTAGGGTTTGCAATATGTTTATGATTTGCTTATGGTGGGTGGCGTGAGTGACAGAAGCACAGACCCGAGTAAGTAGGTTGTTTGCGTATGGGATAAAAGGGGACTTGATACTTTAATGCTATGGTTGGGTTTTACCTTAATGAATCTTTAGTAGTTGCGGATGCTTGCTAGAGTTCCAATCATAAGTGCATATGATCCAAGAAGAGAAAGTATGTTGGCTTATGCCTCTCCCTCAAATAGAATTGCAATAGTGATTACTGGTCTAGTAACGTAGTCAATTGCTTAGGGACAATTTCACAACTTCTACCATCACTTTTCCACACTCGCTATATTTACTTTATTGCATCTTTCTCTAAACAGCCCCTAGTTTATATTTACTTGTTCTTTATTATCTTGCAAACCTATCCAACAACACCTACAAAGTACTTCTAGTTTCATACTTGTTCTAGGTAAAGCGAACGTCAAGCGTGCGTAGAGTCGTATCAGTGGCCGATAGGACTTGAGAGAGTATTTGTTCTACCTTTAGCTCCTCGTTGGGTTCGACACCCTTACTTATCGAAAGAGGCTACAACTATCCCGTATACTTGCGGGTCATCAAGACCTTTTTCTGGCGCCGTTGCCGGGGAGTCATAGCATGGGGTGAATATTCTCGTGTGTGCTTGTTTGCTTTATCACTAAGTAATTTTTATTTGTTGTTCTTAGTTGTTTTCTATCTTTAGTTATGGGTAGGAAACGCAACATACCAAAAAAAATAGTTGTACCTACTGAACCAATGGTTAAAGAACCACTCAAAATCTATCACACTCCTGAAGCCTTTTACTTGGATCATCTTCCATCCCTTTGTGCTCGTGCTGAAACCCCAACTAGCTTAGTTGAGGGCAAATCTTTAGATGAGCATGCTTGTTTTGTGTGACACCGTATATCTGAAAAAGGGAAACTTTTACTGGATCAAATTCATCGTTTGCAATGCTATGCTTGGAATTTATGTGAAATATATGATATTACTTGTTGTTCTGAAAACCCTAAGAAACACCTTCCCTACCAATGTGAGTTTATTGATAATGGAATCGTATCTTCATATGCTAAGGGTGTTTATAATTACTATGATGTTCAACAAATTGAAGAATTTGTTGCTTTTAAGGGTGCTTATGAAATTGCTTCTTTGATTGAAAAGTATGATGCTACTCTCTACAAATCTGAAAAAATTTCCATACTTGAATATTGTTATGATAATTATGCTTCTAATGCCTATGTTAAAATATATATTGACAAATTCTCCGTTGTCCAAGAAGAGAATAATATTTTGCAGGAAGCTATGGAAGAAGAAATTGATGAAACTGTGAGCTCATTGGATGAAAAAGATGATGAGGAGAGCGAAGAACAAAAGGAGGAAGAGCGGATTGATCACCCGTTCCCACCTTCTAATGAGAGTAACTCTTTAACTCATACATTGTTTAATTCCCCTTCGTGCTTACCGAAGGATGATTGCTATGATGATTGCTATGATCCCGTCGATTCTCTTGAAATATCCCTTTTTGATGATGCTTGCTATGCTTGTGGCCAAGATGCCAATATGAATTATGCTTATGGAGATGAACTTGCTATAGTTCCTTATGTTAAACATGAAATTGTTGCTATTGCACCCACGCATGATAGTCCTATTATCTTTTCGAATTCTCCCGACTACACTATATCGGAGAAGTTTGTGCTTATTAAGGATTACATTGATGGGTTGTCTTTTACTGTTGCACATGATAATTTTGACAACTATAATATGCATGTGCTTGCTGCTCCTACTTGCAATTATTATGAGAGAGAAACTACATCTCCGCCTCTTTATGTTTCCAACACGATCAAATTGCAAGAATCTGCTTATACTATGCATTGGCCTTTACTATGTGTGCATGAATTGTTCTTTTATGACATGCCGATGCATAGGAAGAGAGTTAGAGTACGTTGTTACATGATTTATGTTACTTTTTGTTCATTACTAAATCACAAATCATTGTTAATTAAAATTGGCTTTGATATACCTTGGGATCCGGGTGGATTCATTACTTGAGCACTAAATGCCTAGCTTAATGGCTTTAAAGAAAGCGCTGCCAGGGAGACAACCCAGAAGTTTTATAGAGTCATTTATTTCTATTGAGTGCTTTTATATAGTTTAAAAACAAAAAAATAAATAGGGGAACCTAAAAACTTTTCAAAAGGAAAGTGAAAGTAAGAAAGACAAGCATTGTTGAAGTGGGAGAGCTCCTTGAACTTTGTTCATGCTCACGGAAACTTTGTGAATATTAATTACAGAAAATTTTCATCAAAAACAATTATCCCCATTGTATTACAAAAATAATGTGCCACGGGTTTGCCTTTAGGATGTTTACAATGCTTGTTGGTTTGTACGGTGCAGGACAGAAACTTTGTCTGTAGTGCGCGATTTTACATTTTTAACTGGAACGTCAATTAGTTCTGATTCTTTTTGCACTGTCTTGATATACAACTTCTTTATGTTTCCTAATTTTGGTAGAATTTTTGGGGTACCAGAAGTATGGTGGATGTTCAGATTGCTACAGACTATTCTGTTTTCGACAGATTCTGTTTTTGATGCATAGTTTGCTTGTTTTGATGAAACTATCAATTTATATTAGTGGATTAAGCCATGGAAAAGTTATATTACAGTAGACACAATGCAAAAACAAAATTTGAATTGGTTTGCAACAGTACTTAGAGTGGTGATTTGCTTTATTATACTAACGGATCTTACCGAGTTTTTTGTTGAAGTTTTGTGTGGATGAAGTGTCTAAACGAGGAGGTCTCGATATGAGGAAAAGGAAGAGAGGCAAGATCTCGGGCTTGAGGATTCCCATGGAACCCCAAGTAAATATTCAAGGAGACTCAAGCGTCTAAGCTTGGGGATGCCCCGGAAGGCATCCCCTCTTTCTTCAACAAATATCGGTATGTTTTCGAATTCGTTTTGTTCATGCGATATGTGCAAGTCTTGGAGCGTCTTTTGCATTTAGTTTTCGTTTTTCTTTTATGCACCATGCTGGTATGAGATAGTCCTTGGTTGATTTATAGAATGCTCATTGCACTTCACTTATATCTTTTGAGTATGGCTTTATAGAATGCTTCATGCGCTTCACTTATATCATTTGAAGTATGGATTGCATGTTTCTCTTCACATAGAAAACCGCCATTTGTAGAATGCTCTTTTGCTTCGCTTATATTTGTTAGAGCGTGGGCATATCTTTTGTAGAAAGAATTAAACTCTCTTGCTTCACTTATATCTTTTTAGAGAGATGACAGGAATTGGTCATTCACATGGTTAGTCATAAAATCCTACATAAACTTGTAGATCGCTGAATATGATATGTTTGATTCCTTGCAATAGTTTTGCGATATAAAGGTGGTGATATTAGAGTCATGCTAGTGGGTGGTTGTGGATTGTAGAGACACTTGTGTTGAGGTTTGCAAGTCCCGTAGCATGCACGTATGGTAACCGTTGTGTGACAAATTTGAAGCATGGGGTGTTTCTTTGATTGTCTTCCTTATGAGTGGCGGTCGGGGACGAGCGATGGTCTTTTCCTACCAATCTATCCCCCTAGGGCATGCGTAGTAGTACTTTGCTTCGAGGGCTAATAAACTTTTGCAATAATTATATGAGTTCTTTATGACTAATGTGAGTCCATGGATTATACGCACTTTACCTTTCCATCATTGCTAGCCTCTTCGGTACCATGCATTGCCCTTTCTCACCTTGAGAGTTGGTGCAAACTTCACCGGTGCATCCAAAACCCGTGATACGATACGCTCTATCACAAAAAAGTCCAAAGAAGCCTAAATAAAAAAAGGGGCCCAAAGAAGCCCACCCAAAAAAAGAAAAAAAATAGGAAAAGAAAAGGGGCAATGCTACTATCCTTTTTCCACACTTGTGCTTCAGAGTAGCACCATGTTCTTCATATAGAGAGTCTCCTATGTTATCACTTTCATATACTAGTGGGAATTTTCATTATAGAACTTGGCTTGTATATTCCAACTATGGGCTTCCTCAAATGCCCTAGGTCTTCATGAGCAAGCAAGTTGGATGCACACCCACTTAGTTTCTTTTGTTGAGCTTTCATACACTTATAGCTCTTAGTGCATCCGTTGCATGGCAATCCCTACTCCTCGCATTGACATCAATTGATGGGCATCTCCATAGCTCGTTGATTAGCCGCGTCGATGTGAGACTTTCTCCTTTTTTGTCTTCTCCACATAAACCCCACCATCATATTCTATTCCACCTATAGTGCTATATCCATGGCTTGCGCTCATGTATTGCGTGAGGGTTGAAAAAGCTGAAGCGCGTTAAAAAGTATGAACCAATTGCTCGACTTCTCATAGGGGTTGTGCATGATGGGGGCATTTTGTGTGACGAAAATGAAGCATGGCCAAACTATATGATTTTATAGGGATAAGCTTGCTTTTGCTTTGTTGTTTTGAAAAGACATGATTGCTTTATTGGTACGCTCAAAGTATTATTGTTTTTATGTCAAATGATAGACTATTGCTTTGAATCACTCGTGTCTTAATATTCATGCCATGATTAGACATATGATCAAGATTATGCTAGGTAGCATTCCACATCAAAAATTATCTTTTTTATCATTTACCTACTCGAGGATGAGCAGGAATTGAGCTTGGGGATGCTGATACGTCTCCGTCGTATCTATAATTTTTTTATTGTTCCATGCCAATATCATTCAACTTTTATATACTTTTGGCAACTTTTTATACTATTTTTTGGGACTAACAAATTGATCCAGTGCCCAGTGCCAGTTCTTGTCTGTTGCATGTTTTTTGTTTCGCAGAAACCCAATATCAAACGGAGTCCAAATGGGATAAAAACGGATGGAGAATTATTTTGGAATATTTGTGATTTTTGGGAAGTAAAATCAACGCGAGACGGTGCCAGAGGGGGCCAGGAGATATGGGGCGCACCCCAGGGAGGCAGGCGCGCCCTGGACTCTCCTGGGGCCCCTGTAAGGCGATTGACGCTCTTCTTTTGCCAAAAGAAAGCTAATTTTATGAGAAAGATCTGGGCGAAAGATTCACCCCAATCGGAGTTACGGATCTCCAGATATAAAGGAAACGGTGAAGGGGCAGAATCTGAGAACGCAGAAACAGAGAGATAGATCCAATCTCGGAGGGGCTCTCGCCCCTCCCACGCCATGGGAGCCAAGGACCAGAGGGGAAACCCTTCTCCCATCTAGGGAGTAGGTCAAGGAAGCAGAAGAAGAAGGGGGCCTCTCTCCCCCTTGCTTCCAGTAGCGCCGGAGCGCTGTCGGGGGCCATCATCATCACCGCGATCTACACCAACACCTCCATCATCTCCACCAACGTCTCCATCACCTTCCCCTATCTATATTCAGCGGTCCACTCTCCCGCATCCAGCTGTACCCTCTACTTGAACATGGTGCTTTATGCTTCATATTATTTTCCAATGATGTGTTGCCATCCTATGATGTCCGAGTAGATTTTCGTTGTCCTATCGGTGATTGATGAATTGCTATGATTGGTTTGAGTTGCATGTTTTATTATTGGTGCTGTCCTATTGTGCCCTCCGTGTCGCGCAAGCATGAGGGATTCCCGCTGTAGGGTTTGCAATATGTTTATGATTTGCTTATGCTGGGTGGCATGAGTGACAGAAGTACAGACCCGAGTAAGTAGGTTGTTTGCGTATGGGATAAAAGGGGACTTGATACTTTAATGCTATGGTTGGGTTTTACCTTAATGAATCTTTAGTAGTTGCGGATGATTTCTAGAGTTCCAATCATAAGTGCATATGATCCAAGAAGAGAAAGTATGTTCGCTTATGCCTCTCCCTCAAATAGAATTGCAATAGTGATTACTGGTCTAGTAACGTAGTCAATTGATTAGGGACAATTTCACAACTTCTACCACCACTTTTCCACACTCGCTATATTTACTTTATTGCATCTTTATCTAAACAGCCCCTAGTTTATATTTACTTGTTGTTTATCATCTTGCAAACCTATCCAACAACACCTACAAAGTATTTCTAGTTTCATACTTGTTCTAGGTAAAGCGAACGTCAAGCGTGCGTAGAGTCGTATCAGTGGCCGATAGGACTTGAGAGAGTATTTGTTCTACCTTTAGCTCCTCGTTGGGTTCGACACTCTTACTTATCGAAAGAGACTACAACTATCCCGTATACTTGCGGGTCATCAAGGGTTCCGGTAACCCCTCAGGCACTCCGGTTTTACCCGAAACTTCCGGGAACACTTCCGGTGTCTGATAACATGGTCCAATATATCAATCTTTATGTCTCGACCATTTTGAGACTCCTCGTTATGTCTGTGATCTTATCCGGGACTCCGAACAAACTTCGGTCATCAAAACATAACTCATAATACGAATCATCATCGAACGTTAAGCGTGCGGACCCTACGCATTCAAGAACTATGTAGACATGACTGAGACACATCTACGGTCAATAACCAATAGCGGAACCTAGATGGTCATACTGGCTCCTACATATTCTTTGAAGATCTTTATGAATCAAACTGCATTAGAACATAAGTTGTTCCCTTTGTCATCGGTATGTTACTTTCCCGAGATTCAATCGTCGGTATCATCATACCTAGTTCAATCTCATTACCGGCAAGTCTCTTTACTCGTTCCGTAATGCTTCATCCCGCAACTAACTCATTTGTAGCATTGCTTGCAAGGCTTACAGTGATGAGCATTACCGAGAGGGCCCAGAGATACCTCTCTGATACATGGAGTGACAAATCCTAATCTCGATCTATGCCAACCCAACAAACACATTCAGAGACACCTTTAGAGCATCTTTATAATCAGCCAATTATGTTGTGACATTTGATAGCACACAAGGTGTTCCTCCGGTATTCGGGAGTTGCATAATCTCATAGTCTGAGGAACGTGTATAAGTCATGAAGAAAGCAGTAGCAATGAAACTGTAACGATCATAATGCTAAGCTAACGGATGGGTCTCGTCCATCACATCATTCTCCTAATGATGTGATCCCGTTCATCAAATGACAACACATGTCTAGTGTAAGGAAACATAACCATCTTTGATTAACGAGCTAGTCAAGTAGAGGCATACTAGGGACACTATGTTTTGCGTATGTATTCACACATGTACTAAGTTTCCGGCTAATACAATTCTAGCATGAATAATAAACATTTATCATGATATAAGGAAATATAAATAAAAACTTTATTATTGCCTCTAGGGCATATTTCCTTCATTCTTCTCTTGAGCATCAACTTTCTTGCCGTTCTTCTTGAAGTTCCCCTTCTTCCCTTTGCCCTTTTTCTTGAAACTTGTGGTCTTATTGACCATCAACACTTGATGCTCCTTCTTGATTTCTACCTCCGCAACCTTTAGCATTGTGAAGAGCTCGGGAATAGTCTTGTTCATCCCTTGCATATTATAGTTTATCACAAAGCCTTTATAGCTTGGTGGCAGTGATTGAAGAACTCTGTCAATGACACTATCATCAGGAAGATTAACTCCCAGCTGAGTTAAGTGGTTATGGTACCCAGACATTCTGAGTATGTGTTCATTGACAGAACTATTCTCCTCCATTTTGCAGCTGTAGAACTTGTTGGAGACTTCATATCTCTCAACTTGGGCATTTGCTTGAAATATTAACTTCAACTCTTGGAACATCTCATATACTCCATGATGTTCAAAACGTCTTTGAAGTCCCGATTCTAAGCCGTAAAGCATGGCACACTAACTATCGAGTTGTCATCAGCTTTGCTTTGCCAGACGTTCTTAACATCATCAGTAGCATCTGCAGCAGGCCTGGCACCCAGCGGTGCTTCCAGGACGTGATTCTTCTATGCAGCAATGAGGATAATCCTCAAGTTATGGACCCAGCCCGTGTAATTGCTGCCATCATCTTTCAACTTAGCTTTCTATAGGAATTAAAATTCAAAGGAATAGTAGCACGGGCCATTGAGCTACAATATCATAGACATGCAAAATAACTATCAGGACTAAGTTCATGATAAATTAAAGTTCAATTAATCATATTACTTAAGAACTCCCACTTAGATAGACATCCCTCTAGTCATCTAAAGGATCATGTGATCCAAATCAACTAAACCATGTCCGATCATCACGTGAGATGGAGTAGCTTTCAATGGTGAACATCACTATGTTGATCATATCTACTATATGATTCATGTTCGACCTTTCGGTCTCAGTGTTCCGAGGCCATATCTGCATATGCTAGGCTCGTCAAGTTTAACCCGAGTATTCTGCGTGTGCAAAACTAGCTTGCACCCGTTGTATGTGAACGTAGAGCTTATCACACCCGATCATCACGTGGTGTCTCGGCACGATGAACTGTAGCAATGGTGCATACTCAGGGAGAAACTTATACCTTGAAATTAAGTAAGGGGTCATCTTATAATGCTACCGTCGCACTAAGCAAAATAAGATGCATAAAAGATAAACATCACATGCAATCAAAATATGTGACATGATATGGCCATCGTCATCTTGTGCTTATGATCTCCATCACCGAAGCATCGTCATGATCTCCATCATCACCGGCGCGACACCTTGATCTCCATCATAGCATCATTGTCGTCTCGCCAACTATTGTTACTATGACTATCGCTACCAGTTAGTGATAAAGTAAAACAATTATATGGCGATTGCATTGCATACAATAAAGCGACAACCATATGGCTCATGCCAGTTGCTGATAACTTTGTTACAAAACATGATCATCTCGTTCAACAATTTATATCACATCATGCCTTGACCATATCACATCACAGCAAGCCTTGCAAAAACAAGTTAGACATCCTCTACTTTGTTGTTGCAAATTTTACATGGCTGCTACGGTCTTCTTGCAAGAACCGTTCTTACCTACGCATCAAAACCACAACGATTTTTCGTCAAGTATGTTGTTTTAACCTTCAACAAGGATCGGTCGTAGTCAAACTCGATTCAACTGAGGTTGGAGAAACAGACACCCGCCATCCACCTATGTGCAAAAGCACGTCGGTAGAACCAATCTCATGGACGCAATCATGTAATGTCGGTCTGGACCGCTTCATCCAACAATATCGCCGAATCAAAGTAAGACGTTGGTGGTAAGCAGTATGACTATTATCGCCCACAACTCTTTGTGTTCTAGTCGTGCATATAACATGTACGCATAAACCTGGCTCTGATACCACTGTTGGGAACGCAGTAATTTCAAAATTTTCCTACGATCATGCAAGATCTATCTAGGTGATGGATAGCAACAAGAGGGGAGAATGTGTCCACGTACCCTCGTAGACCGAAAGCAGAAGTGTTTCAAATAACGCGGTTGATGTAGTGGAACTTCTTTGCGATCCAACCGATCAAGTACCGAACGTACGACACCTCCGCGTTCAGCACACGTTCAGCTCGATGGCGTCCCTCATGCTCTTGATCCAGTTGAGGACGAGGGTGAGTTCCGTCAGGACGACAGCATGGTGACGGTGACGATGATGCTACCGGTGCAGGGCTTCGCCTAAGCACTACGATGGTATGATCGAGGTGTGTAACTGTGGAGGGGGGCACCGCACACAGTTAAAAGAAACTTGTGTGTTCTAGGGTGCCCCCTGCCCCCGTATATAAAGGAGCAAGGGGGAGGCTGGTCATCCCCTAGGGCGCGCCCCAAGAGGGGAGTCCTACTAGGACTACTAGTCCTAGTAGGATTCCACCAAGAGGGAGAGAGGGGGAAGGAAGGAGAGGGAGAGTGAGTTGGAAAGGGGGGCGCCGCCCCCCCCCCCCTTCCCTAGTCCAATTCGGACCCAAGGGGGAGAGGGCGCATCATTAGAGTCAGAGAAAGAAGATCAAGGTATATGCGGTGCCCCTGTGATAATCACTGTTTTTTATCAACTAGCTGTTGGCTGCGTTTGCTGACCTACAATCTTAATTTGTACCTACTTTCATCCTTTGACTGTTATTAGGCAGCAACACTTGTTTTATCACTGTTTCTTGCATGTATGTCCAGGTGTCAACACTAGATGAGTTCATGTTTTATTATTTGACTTGCTTTTCTTTTGGGCGATTATGTTGCTTTTAGTAGGAAAGCAAGACCATGTCGTAGCGGCGTAGCTTGTATGGCAAGAAGCCATGAAATGGATTTTGTTGCCCTTTGACTGATGGACATATTTTTTGACAGTAAATATGGGTTGCTAGTTTTCTACTCAAAGAAAGGATGGCAGGTTGATGGTGATGGAAGATCTTGAAGAGCTGGAAAAAATCATCTTGTTGTAGCCTCTAGTCTATTGCAATTGATCATGTCTTTAGTCTTATACAGCAAATAAAGGATGGCAGGTTGTAGGCTCTTGTTTTACTGTAATTCATGTACTGCTCAACAGCATGTTGTAATGATATGTACTTGCTGTACGTTGGTGCATGAACATGAACAATTGAGTATTTGTACTATGCTCGTACATCACTATTCAGTATGCATGAACATGAACAATTGAGTATTTGTACTATGCTGCCTGGCATGCATGTACTCTGTTGTTATTTGAGTGCATGAGCATTACTTTCAGTCAAGTTGGATGTGGGTTGCCCGCTAAACCCACTTATCCCATGTAAAAATATGTGGGCAGATGCGGGTCTTCCACTTATACTATGCGGCGGATGTTGGGCGGATGCGGGCTTCCCGCGGACAGTTCCACTTGCAGCCTGAGACATTCGCCCGTCCGCTGCTGCACTCCACACGCACCCAGGATCGTAGCAGCTCCACCAAGGATCGTCCTCCCTTTGCTTTAGCGTGGAGCACGACGAGATAGTGGGCATGGTTTGCAGTCAGAGAGGAATAATGGGTGCTTTTCGTTCTCGAGCTCAGCCTCAGCTTGCCTCACGGAAGTAATTAATATAATTTCACCTACTACATAGCTAACTCGACCTTGCATGTTATAGTTATAAAATCCGCCTTAGGCCTTGTTCGTTTAGTCCCATCCCCGTCGGGATCGGGTCAAAACCCCGCCGAACCGCGTGGTTTTAGCCCCGACCGGGGTTGGATCCCGACCTACCTCGTATGCACGTTCGGTTGGACCCGCCCGGGTTCATACCCCGTCCAAATCCACTCCGAACCGCCGGGTTTCCGCCGGGATTTAACCCACGCCTCGTCACGCGCGGAACGAAACAGCTCAGCCGAGCCCGTCGAAATAGAAAAGAGGAGAAGGCGAGAGCGGCGTAGGCGGCGGCCGGCCTGGATGGCGAAGCAGGGGCCGGAGCTCAGCAACCACTGCAGCCTACTCCGGTCTTCCTCCCCAACATCAGGCCGGTAAGATCCTCTCTCCCCTTTTGATTTCTAGGATTTCCATCCCCTTTTCCACTGCTGACCATGGCCGTCTTTCCGGCGAAGCTCCACGGCTCATCTCTGCTTGCTGCAACTGCCATGTCCAATTGATCGATGGATCTATCTCTGGAACTAGTGAATTGAATGGTTTGATTCTCTCAAATATTATATTTGCTCCAATGGCAAGACTGCAAGAGGTCTAATCGAATGGCATTCTGTGGCAGAGATTTTGGTGCCGGAATGAAGTGGGGATCGGGTGGCGGGGTGGGAGTCACCCAATCCCTGGGTGGATTGAAGCCACTAGGGGATTGCATCTCCACCAACCGAACAAAGCCTTAAAGTTTCACGACTAGTGTCACTTCATGCTCCCCACGGTCAGAGAGGAAGTCCCTAAGGTCACGAGGCTATCCTGTTAAAGCTAAAAAAATTATATGTGATTTCCTGCACGTATTTTTTGAAGTAAGAAATTCTTGATTTGCTTAAATTTGTACATTTGTTGTTCTAACTGTTCCATGCTTCGACGACAGGAAATATTGCTATTTCATTTCCATGGCCATTACTCCATTAGCCCGTTTAGTCCTGGAACAATAGTTTCTACAGATAATTTTTTCTTCTACGTATAAAATTTATGTCATTGTTTCATTCTAGAGCAGGAACTTGCCTTTTCAACTAATTTGGTACCTCTACTCCTTTAGTACCGATGACCCGAGGTGGCTCACTGAATGGCCCCAAGGTCAAAACAAGCTTTGAATGCCTGGATCCAAACCAGCTGCAATTTTTTTGTATTGGGAGTATTTGATAGGTTAAGGTGGTGCACTGGTGCTACTTCCAGTGCCGTTTTTAATTTTTGTTGGTGCCCTTGCTAATTGTCTTAATGCTTCAGACACAATATAAAAATATGCATGACATGCAGGCAATTCCCTCTGCCTTTTACCTTCAGCTATACATTTTTTAACAAACCTTCAGCTATACATGAGCATAGTTCTTTTGCTGCTCAAGTACGAGGTGACTCATATGTCGCACTCATCTTCATCATCATTTCTTGAAAGCACCTCCTTTTGTTTTCTTGCAATTGTAACATTCCTCGGGTTTCTCAATTTAGAAGTGACATCTTCTCTTCTATACTCTAGAGGCACCATGTTATTGATTTGTCTTAGATCTCACTGTGCTATAAATTTAGATTTTATATAGCTTGCTTAGTGCCCCCATTCATTAGCTCATTTTAATAATTTTTGTAGAGACGTACTGTTGACACCAGATTTTGGCACGGTCAATAACTTATTTAAGATGGCCTCAAATGGAGAAATGATCTTCATGAAAGAGTTCCGTATTATCGATATGAACATCTTTGAAGTTTGGGTCATCACAGTCCGATCTCATCTCGAAGGCCGAAACTATACTCAAAGTACTAAGATCTCATATTCAGAGTACAGTTTGGCTGATTAAGCCCCCAAGACGACCTCAAATGGAAAAATTATCTACACGGATTGTCTTCGTCTCGTCGAAACGATCGATTTTGATATAAAACTCGTTCCAATCCAAGTTCGTATGCAAAAATTAGAGCTATCGGAATACAGCCCTGTCAGGAGGCAAAAACTGGCGCGCCCCACCAGACACCATGTCTGATGGGTAGCACGAGGGATAGCCTGTTTTGCACGACTGATTTGACCCTCAAGAGCCTTCTGATCAAAAAACGTTCAACATAAAAGTTGTTCGTCTCGTCGAAACGGTCAAGATTTCTTTTGGGCTCGTTTCCATCCGAGATCGTTTATCACCACAAAAAGGACCCGCAAGATACAGCCAGTTTAAACCGAACAGTTTTGGAAAGTTCGGACAAAACCAATCCGAATTTGACTAGGGTTTTGGACGTGAATCCAAGCCTTTTCCTTGCACGGGAAGTCCAGCCGCCTCTTATATACCTAAGGGGTGACGGCCGATTGAACAACATACAATCGATCAATCAATTTACCACTTTTTATCTTTTATCTTTTCTCCTTAACCCTAGTTCTTCTTCTTCCTCGTTCTTCGTTCGTTCTTCTTCATTGTAGGGCGGCGAACCTCGAGGCCCTAGGGGCGATCAAGTCGACCTAGGGCAGTCCATAGCCGCCGCGCGCCCAGACGGGGTCCCTCCTGGGCGTGTGGGGTTTCGGGTCCTCAAAAGCACCCGCCGGATTGCCTGCGTACCGCGCTTCCGGCCGGGTCTCCTTCGACGTGAGCTGCGGTGCATCACCCTCGGCGTTGGAGGTACACGGTGACATGTTTGTGTGCGAACACACTTTTTGGCGACTCCGCTGGGGACGAAGCTTTGAACGGTCTCCGGCTCGTTCTTGCTACGAAGAGATCGTCATCTAGGGTTTGCAGTCTACAAAGGTAATATGAATACCCAATCCCTTTATGTAGATGCAAATAATTCATATGGTGTTACTAGATCATTCAATGAGTATACTCTGTCGGTCAACCCTAGTTTGTTCAATCATGCAACTAATTACGTGCAAGGGCCGATTCAAAGTAATGTGCATGCTTTAAGTTCTTATGATACTAGTAACCTACACCATATGTATCCCAACTCTCATGCATCGGCAACCCCACAAATTGTTATGCCGATGAACAACATGGTGAGTTCAGTTAATAAATTTGAAACACCTCATGTTAGAATTTCCAATGCCATGCAAGAAAGTGTTTCACCCTTTTATTCATCGGCAAGTAATGTGCAATATACTAATCCAACCATGCCGATGAACGAGAGAATTGGCCATGCTGCTACTAGTTATTCGGCCAGTTACTCTCAAACGTCATATGCTACACCTCATGTTAGTAATTCTTCGGCACCATACACAACTGTAGATGCTCATAATTCGGCTTCACACCTTCCTGGTTATAGCCAAATGAATGTAAATTTTACAGGAGCGGTTGTGCCCAATATTGTAGAAGATGAGGTAGTGGTGGCTGCATTGAAGAGTTTAGCCCAAAATAAGAGAATTAGTGCTCTTTGCCTTGAACAACATGAAAAGGGGCTATTTCCTGATTATGCCGCAATAAAAGCTAGAGTTTTGCAAGAAGATGAATCTTTGCCAATTGATAAAATTGGCGAGCAAAAGTATGGTCTTACAACAATGCATATGCCTTCACCTAGTACTACATCATATTATACACCCCCTACACAATTGGAAAATTTTGGCAACACCCATGTGTCATTGCCGAAAGAATCTAAAAGCATTGGGGGGCAATCATATCTGGAGTGGGCTGAAATTGAGAAAAAGCTTAAAGCTAATTTTGCCGCTCGCCGTCAGAAACAAATAGAAAAAGAATTGGCTCAGATAAAAGAAGCATTGCCAATTGGTAGTATCAATGAAAAGAAGGATAATTCGAAACATGAAAGTGCTTCGGTTGAAAAAGCTGAATCAAGTAGTATATATTCTGAATCCATCAAATCCAATGAGGCAAGCATTATCGAGAAAGGGCATGGCAAGCATAGGAAAACAACGGTGCTTGATTTTTCTGAAGTCAATGGAACCTACTTCCTGCCCTATGAGTTTCGTGCCGTAGAAATTGACAAGATTCAAAGACAAGAACAAGTAGCCGAACAAAGTTCGGCCGACAAAAATCTCTAAAGCAATGATGCACGGATTCAAGAAAAAGATGATGACAAGGTGTTGGGAAGCCATCCAAAGACGGAGCAAGATGTTCTTCAAATGGCACCACCATCATGCTCTCCCAACATATTTGAAGAGGTATGCATAGCGAGTAATTTACCTATTTTCAGATTTGGTCACAACTTCATTATTGATGCATCTATAAGAAATATTCTCATAAGTAATTTTGAAAGACCAATGAGGAAGGGTAATTTACTTGTTAACACTAAAATTGTTATGGAACATATCGGTCAACCCATTGCACCATTTTTAAAGATCGATAATGACTTATTGTTACAACCAAAGCTTTCCCCATTGCTTTGTCTAAAGTTCATATCTAGTTGGGTAGCTTTGCTTATTTCGTACTTGGCTTACGCATGGTCTCAATTGAGACGTGTATGTTCTAACTACTTTGATTTCAGAAATTTAAAGCCAAGGTTAAAATCTTTTGGGAAAACCGATGCTAGTATAGTTTCTTATTTAAGGACATTGGAAAAAGTATGCGAAAGAGAATTCATAGCCGAATGGGAAGATGTCAAATCTGAACCATTCGTTTGCTTAATTTCAAAGCCGTTCTCACAACAAGATTGGCTAGAAAACGAAAGGTATACCTTCGATTCAAACATGTGTGATCAAATCTTTGATTTGTTGTTGAAAAATAATTACATTAGAATTCTTGATCACCATGTCAAGCCATCTGTCCAAGGACGAATGTATTGTAAGTTGCATGATTCGTCCAAGCATAATTTTGAGGACTGCCACATGTTTCGTCAAATAGTTCAATCGGCCATTGATAAAGGACGATTGAAATTTGTTGAGACACCAAGAGATGACCAATCTATTCCGATTGGTCCCAATGGCAGAAAGTTTTTGCATCGGCTGCTTCAAGCCGATCCATTTAAAGAGAAGGTAAAAAATGTAGGTGATGGGATCAAGCTTTCAAGTAAAGAAGATGTTAAAGAGCATAATGAACATAATCTTGAGGGTGAAAATTCCATCGAAGCTACAATGGAGATGCCAAGGACTGGGGGGCAGCAAGCAAATCCAATGATCAATGAAAGCAAACCGAAAGAAAACAAAGGCGGAAATAAGCGCAAGTGTAAGAGATCAAAAATCACCTTCACTGAACTATTGGATAAATATCGAAAGAAGAGTGAAGAGAAGAATGCTTATCAGCCAAATCATGCAAAGAAACCAAGATCACCCCCAAGGCGCAAATATGAGGATTGGTATTGGAAAAGTGAGAATTTTAATGCAACATATTCATATCCTTATTTTGGGCCGCCAATGCCCATGTCGTGGATGCCTCCCTATGCTCATATAGATACATATTCATCATGGGACAGGTATGATACAAGGGCACATTCTCCATCTTATTCTAGACCATCTCACCAATACTATGCAGCTCCAAGAAGATCAACACTTGAACAATCACGCGTCAAAGACCGTTTCAATCATAAGGAATCGGTCTAGAGCTCAAGGAAGAAGAAAGAGATGGTAAAGCAAGTTTACCGCGTGAAAAGAGATGGTCGTAAGTGTGCCACTTCAGATTTGATCTCAAATAACAAAGAGCCAATTAAAGTGTTGACATTGGCTACAAAAGGCAAAGAAGTAAAGCAATCAATTGATAAAAATCAGAGTGCCAAATCTGAAGAAAAGAAGTTGAGGGTGCACAAGGCCCAAAAAGAGTTGCCATTGGTTGAAACAAAATCACAGTCGAGCTGCTCACTCGGCTTATCATATTGGAAAAAGAAGGAATTACAAAATCTTAGTGCACAAGAGCTGAGAAAGAAGAACATGGCATGGGTTCCCAAGAAGATCAATCAAAACAAAAATGATGTGCATGTTTCTATTGCAACAAGTGTTACAAAAGTGAAGAAAGAGAAGGATGGAAGCCAAAAACAGTTAAGCCGAAGGTTTGCATCACCCCATCAAAATATTCGGTTAGCACATCATCCATATTTTTCAACCATACCATTGATGCCTTTGCCATGGAATTCATCATCAGGTATGATAAATTACCCTCCCTGGATTTATTTTAGTCCATGGAAGCGACATAATTTTCTGCATCATGAGAGGGTATTACCAAATCTCTATACATTGTATTAGCTACATTTTTTCTTGCTAATCCAAAGGGCCGAAATATTTGATTGCTATTTCATTAGTTTATTTCGGCTATACATGATTTGGTGAATGAATTCTACATGGGCATTATGTTGATGGCCGGTATTTATCTATCGCCCTAAGAATATGTCAAAGCATGGCTGATGTAGTATCCTAACATCGTCCTTAGTTCAAGTAGAGGCCAAAACGAGGTACATGTTCATTGATATTGCCCTTGTCTTTCTAGTACTATGGAGATTATTTTCGACGGTAAATTTGTGGCAATGGCCAAGGTGTTGGTGTTGCTTATTTATCTTCATATGGAGCTATTTTGTGAAGCCTCGGGCCGCTTATAATATTTTTGCACAATCATCAAAGCCGAATATGCATTGTCATTCGGATTGGAGCTTTGCCTTGATATAGGTGCTATACATATTGAGGCTTCCGGTGATTCGTTATTAGTAGTGCAACAAATATCCAAGGGTTATCAATGTTTTGACGGATCACTTATAGTTTATCTTTTGGTATGTCTAGATGCAAGATTTACCTTGGGTTGCTTTGAAATTGTTCATATATCTAGGCATGACTATTCGAAAGAGTTGGCACAGCAAGCGTCCGGCTACTATGTTAATCATGGTGTATTGCATTTCTATCAATAGCCGATGCTAGGTCTTGTCAACATAGGTAAGGCTGAATCGAAGCCCACCGCTTCGGCCACTAATGAAACTTTTATGCAGGCGAAGTAAGGATTGAAGAAAGTTCATTCCTGATTATCTGCAAAATCCTAGCGAAAGGGTGAACAATATGGTTCGGAGGATGGTTTTGATCTATGGAACCTTATCACTGGATTGTTATAGAAGCTGAGAAGTTTTCACCCAAGTTTGCATCAAGAGGTTCAAACAAGCAATGGCTGATATATACTTGTCGTCCTAAGAACATGGAAAATGGCCGATGGAGTGTTGACATCGTCCTTAGAACAAGCTATGCGGAAGTTATTTTTCGGCACACAAACTTTACCGAAAAACAGGGGGGCATGTGTTGACACCAGATTTTGGCACGGTCAATAACTTATTTAAGATGGCCTCAAATGGAGAAGTGATCTTCATGAAAGAGTTCCGTATTGTCAATATGAACATCTTTGAAGTTTGGGTCATCACAGTCCGATTTCATCTCGAAGGCCGAAACTATGCTCAAAGTACTAAGATCTCATATTCAGAGTACAGTTTGGCTGATTAAGCCCCCAAGACGACCTCAAATGGAAAAATTATCTACACGGATTGTCTTCGTCTCGTCGAAATGATCGATTTTGATATACAAATCGTTCCAATCCGAGTTCGTATGCAAAAGTTAGAGCCATCGGAATACAGCCCTGTCAGGAGGCAAAAACTGGCGCGCCCCCACCAGACACCATGTCTGATGGGTAGTGCGAGGGATAGCCTGTTTTGCGCGACCGATTTGACCCTCAAGATGACCTCTAATCAAAAAACGTTCAACATAAAAATTGTTCGTCTCGTCGAAACGGTCAAGATTGTTTTTGGGCTCGTTTCCATCTGAGATCGTTTACCACCACAAAAAGGACCCGCAAGATGCAGCCAGTTTAAACCGAACAGTTTTGGAAAGTTCGGACAAAATCAATCCGAATTTGACTAGGGTTTTGGACGTGAATCCAAGCCTTTTCCTTGCACGGGAAGTCCAGCCGCCTCTTATATACCTAAGGGGTGACGGCCGATTGAACAACACACAATCGATCAATCAATTTACCATTTTTTATCTTTTATCTTTTCTCCTTAACCCTAGTTCTTCTTCTTCCTCGTTCTTCGTTCGTTCTTCTTCATTGCAGGGCGGTGAACCTCGAGGCCCTAGGGGCGATCAGGTCGACCTAGGGTAGCCCATAGCCGCCGCGCGCCCAGACGGGGTCCCTCCCGGGCGTGTGGGGTTTCGGGTCCTCAAAAGCACCCGCCGGATTGCCTGCGTACCGCGCTTCCGGCCGGGTCTCCTTCGACGTGAGCTGCGGTGCATCACCCTCGGCGTTGGAGGTACACGGTGACGTGTTCATGTACGAACACGTACTCCATATTGTCACTAGCAAGATGATGCCTAAGGACTCTATCGTCCCTTCCTGTCAAGTATCGGCCAGTACTACTCGCATTACCTTGGCCTCAGAAGTCAGAACATACCCTTTTCACTTACAATCTTTACAACTATACTACAAGTATTGCGTACAATGCAGTATTTTTATCCTATATAAAATCCCACCATGCGAACGAATTTGTTCAATTTATGTATTCTCATACACATAGGACTAAGAGTTCCTGTAGCAACACGCAGGGTATCATCTAGTTAAAGAAGAGGAGGTTTCACCACAAAGGTCTTGTTGTAGAAAATTAGAGAAGAAGAGGTTTCGTAACAAGAGTATTGTTGTAGAAAATTAGAGCAACTCCAATGGGGCGACTCATTTCGTCTGCCGCCATCTGTTTGGATCGGTGCGGACACAAAAGTCGGCCCAACGCGCCGACCCAAACGGACGCGCGTCTGCTTGGCGTCCGCCTGCCGACCCATTTCCGACCCAATTTTGAGCCAGATTTGCGTCGGCACGGACACGAGACGGACGTGTGCGCGCCTACTCCTCTCCCTGGGCCCACCGATCAGTGGCAGCCACCACCATTTCCCCTCATTCCCCCCCCCCCCAAAACCCTCCCGCCTGCGCGCGCTTCCGCCCCACGCCCGCCATGGACGACGACCTCGACCTCGACGCCGCCGCCGGCCTCGCCTCCCTTGCCTCGTCCGGCAAAGGCAAGCCTCGCGCCCCCTGCAAGGCCGCTGCGCCGAAGCCGAAGAAGGTGCTGACGCCTGAACAACGGGCAAAGGAGTCGGCCAAGAGGAAGGACCGGAGGCACGTGGCGGACGCCGTCGCCGCCGCCTCTCAGCAGCAGGTCACCAACGCCCGCGTCGCGGCAGTAACGAGGGAGGCGGTCTACATGATGGGGTTAAACCCTAGCCAGCATAGCCTCGTCAACGCCGTCGTGGCCGCCGCGGTCAGCACCGGATCATCCGCCTTTCCTCGGACGATGCTGCCTGACTCGCCCCGCGCGGCGGCTTGCACCCCGGTGCCCGGCTTCCACGTCTACCCGCAGGCCTCCCGCCTCTCGGGGGAGTGCTCACCCGAGGTGAGCATGGTTGCGCCTTCCACGACCGCGCCCATCGACCTCAACGCCACACCGGTGGCCACTGGCTCGTCAGCCGGAGGCGCGAGGAAACACGCGCGGCAAACGCCAGCCGACCAGCTGCCGGGCGCATGCAACCCGTTCGACGGAATGTCGGTCGCCGGCGACAGTGACTACATGCAAAACATGATCTTCGAGGGTGATGCGCAGGCCGCTGGCTTCGATCCCGACGAGACACAAAGCCAGGATGGCCGAGGGGCATTCACGCCGTCCGCTGGCTACAATAAAGATCAGGCCGCCTTCATGCGTGATCAGGTCGGCCTGGACCTGGACGGCTTCCCTCTTGACCATGAGTTTTCGGAGGACTATGGGCTAGAGGAAGAGGACGAGTGCGACATCGAAGGGGAGCCTTTGTTCGAGGACAAGCTCGCCAACCAAGCCGTCGGGCCGAAGCCAAAGCACAAGAGCAAGCGAACCAAGGCATACACGGCGGCCGAGGACAAGCTTCTTTGCGAGTGTTGGAGAGATATTGGGCAAGTCCCCAAGACGGGCACCAAACAAAAGCATTCAACCTTTTGGATTCGTGTCCACCGTGAGTTCCATCTGCGCAAGAAGTTTCCGCCGTACCAAATAGTAAGCGCGCGCGGGTGGTGTCCATTTCAAAGCGATGGAGGGTGATCCAACAAGAGTGCAACAAGTTTTGTGCCACTCTTGAGAGCATCAAGGCCCACCACGTGAGCGGCATCGACATGCAAGACATGGTATGCTAGCAAGCCGCCCTCTTTTTGTGTCATCAAGTTTATACATGTGTGTTCATTTGCATATCATTTTGCCAATATGCTTGCATAAAATATATTTGTAGTCATTTCAAGCTTTGGAGGCATTCAAGGTCCAACACAATGGCAAGTGCTTCAACCTCTCCCATTGATTTAGGGTGATCAAAGACGAGGAGAAGTTCAAGGCACAATATGCCGTCCTCAAGTCGCGTGGTGGGAAGCAAGCCATGGAGGAGGTTGGGGACGGCGAGAAGGCTCGGCCGCGGGGGAAGGCCACCTCCAAGAAGGAGGACAAGCAGGATGCGGCATCGATCGCCTTGATCACAACCGTGAAGGGCATGATCATCAAGAAGGACTCAAGGGAGGAGAAGCGTCGGCAAGAAAGAGAAGAGCAAATGAACGCCTTCATGGAGATCCAAAGGAGGAGGCTTGACATGGAGGCGGAAAAGCAAGCATGGATGCTTGAGATGGAGGCGGAGAAGCAAGCCAAGATGCTAGAGATCGAGGCCGCCAACGCCAAGACCAAGGCCAAAGAAGTGGCTCTCGCGAGCATGATGACCGGGGTGGAGATCATGAAGGTGGATCTCAACACCGTGTCGCCAAGGAAGAGGCCGTGGTTCGAGAAGATGCAGGCCGACATGCTCAAGTTCGACGATGAGTGATCTATATGGTGGCGAGCCTCATCTTTTTGGATGCCGACAGGTGTGCTGGCATGATCACGGGGGCCGTGATGGCATGGTCGAACTCAAGTCCCACCCTTTTTTGTGTGCTGGCATGTGTGCCGGCCGGCTGGCGAGTGCGCCAGCATGAATTGTGGTGTTATTTTTTGAAGCCGGCATTGTATGCTGGCATTGGCATGATGCCGGCATGAGACATGGCCGCTGGCATGATCGGTCGTGGGCCTTTTTTTAATGTTGATTGTGGACATGAAATGGATCGGCGCGTTGGGCACACTGCCGATCCAAATCTAAAACAAGGCGGATACCGGGCGGGCGGCCGGTCCAAATGGACAAGAAAGGACAAATTCACCGTCTGTTTGGGTCAACCTGTTGGAATTGCTCTTAGAGAAGGAGAAAACTGATGGCTCGCGTCATATAACCGAATGGCTCGTGAGGCTGCCGCCGGCCAACACGTAGCATGCCAAAAAAAATTATACCATAAACTACTCCCTCCATTGCAAAATAAATGTCTTGAGCTTAGTACAAATTTGTACTAGAGCTAGTACAAAGTTGAGACACTTATTTTGAAACGGATGGGTAGAAAAAAATACTTGGACACGTCTAGGGAGCGGCCGGCTGCTCCCTAGCTGTTCAGAGTGGCCTACTTATTTGTCCTAATGTGATCCTAAAAGGAAAAATAGTATATTTCATGTGAATCAGAAGTGCTAAAAAGGACGCTCCTAATTAATCATTCCACGTGATCTCTTGTCATATGATGGATGTCTGCATGCCTCCTGCGAGCCTTGTCTTTTGCGTAATACTTTTGGGTTTTCAAAATTTTAAAAAGCCATATCTTTCAAACCACGTGTCGGAATTCAGATCCGTTTTCACCATTGGAACCCTCGTGACGTGCTCTTCGAAACTAGATCCCGCATGGGTATGTTTTGACGAAATTTTTTTGGTGCCAACTAAGTCCCTCATTTTGTGCAACTGCCTAACAGTCGATGTGCAACTACCTGACATCAGATGTGCAACTTTTCGTCTACCCCATGGAAGTATAGTTTTCATTGATGGCACATCTACTCCCAAACTACCTCCTCCTAGTGAGATGTTCAAATTCGTGTTTTGCCCAGGCCAACTACCTAGTAGTTCATGTGCAACTTTTCCCTTACCCATGATTGTGCTTTCACTGTTTGCTGCATCAGCCAATTTTCTAGCAGTGGATGTGCAACTTCGGATACTATCACCGCCAACTGTCTACTAGTGATGTGCAACTATCCCTCATACCTCATGGATGTTTAATTTCCTTACTAGCACTCGAAAACACCCGTCTAGTGGGATGTGCAACTTTAGCGCCCCGTTTATATGCAACCTTTACTACCCTCATGAGTATGTAACTTTTCACTGCCCTCATGAATATGGAATTTTCACCATCCAACTATCCCTACTTGTGAGATGTGCAACTTTATATGTTGCTATGGCCAACTGCCTAGCAGACTTTGTGCAACTCTATTTGTTGCCCCCGCCAACTGAAACTATATATCCACAAGTAGGGAGGGGAAAGAGTTGCACATTTAGTAATAGAAAGTTGGCTCGAACAACAGACTAAGTTGCACGTATCACTAGTAGGGAAGGTGGGGCGGGTGTGACAACTGTAAAAAGCCTACACATCCACGAGAAGGACAAGGGTTGTACATCGACTACTACATAGTTGGTCGGGACAGTAGACTAGTTGCACATCAAATTTTCATGGTTGCTAGGTTGTAACCTCATGTGAAGTTAGATCATGCAGCTCAAAAAACTGGTTTTGAAAAATTTGCACCATGTATAGTATTAAAGTTGCACAATGCAGTACTGAAGTTGCACAATATAGCGCCAAAGTTGGCATCAAAAAAATTTCGTCGAAACATACCCATGCGGGATCTAGTTTCAAAGATCTCGTCGCGAAATCCGACGCGCAATTTAAAAGATATGGCTTTTTAAAAATTCAGAAAACCGAAATAATTGCACGTGAACCTGTTTCTTTCGAATCGAACTAACCACTGTGAACGCATTTAATACTAATAATGACATGCACTAGCTGATACTGTAAAAAACAATTCATGCATGGTTGAGAAGACCGGCCGCTTGTTTTTTTCAAAAAGTACACGTGCATTTTAAAGAATTTGGGAAAATACTTTGCGGTATCCTTTGAACCGATTTTTGCGCCACGGCACGTCAGGCGATCCGCGTCCTACCGGATGTGGTAGAGATGCTCTCAGTCGTAGAGAATCGCTGACTTTCTTTCTGGACCAGGGCAGCACTTTCTCGGCCACACCACGCAGCTCGCCTACGGCGAGGCCATGGCCGAGATGATCGCGATATCGCTCTCGGCGAAGGTCGCCGCAACGCTGTCGCGCAGTGCGGTCGTCGACATCTCCTCTCTCGTGGCCGTCCGCTCGGGCATCGCCGCCGCGGCGCGGGACCTGGAGCTCCTCCGCGCGTTCCTCCGGTTCGCCGACTCCCGCCGCGGCGCGGACGCGCTCGCCTCCGCCTGGGTGGACCAGATCCGGGACGTCGGCTTCGAGCTGGAGGACGCCGCGGACGAGTACGCCTTCCTCTCCGGCGGCGGCTTCGTCCGCGCCTGCGCTAACTTCGGCGCGTGGCTCGCTCTGGCCAGACGGCTAGGCAAGGCGCGGGTGAGGCTCCGCGACCTGTCGGACGCCAAGGAGCGGTACGGCATCCGACCGGCCGAGGCCTCCGCGTCCAGCTCCGCTCCCGACGGCGGCACCGCGGCCTTCGTAGGCCGGAAGCTAGCGGAAGCAGCACATTTCTTGCAGGATGGGGAGATCGTCGGCTTCGCGGCGCACAGAAGGTCACTGATGAAATGGCTCACGGAGGACCTTGACTCCCGGCGGTCGCTGGTCGCCGTGTGCGGGATGGGCGGCGTTGGGAAGACCACTCTGGTCACCAGCGTGTACAAGGAGGTCGCCGCAAGCCGCCACTTCGACTGCGCTGCGTGGGTGTCCGTCTCCAAGAACTTCACTACGGATGACCTTCTAAGGAAAATTGCCAAAGAACTCCACCGGGACGCTCGGGCCGGCATGCCAGACATTGACGAGATGGACTACCGGTCGCTGGTGGAAGCTTTGCGTGGGCATCTCGCCAAGAAGAGGTACTTGTTATTGCTGGATGATGTCTGGCATGCCGATGCGTGGTATGAAATACGCAATGCGTTGGTTGATGATGGAAAAGGGAGCAGGATAATCATCACAACACGCAGTCAAGATGTTGCCTCTCTGGCAGCATCCACCAGGATCATCATGTTGGAACCGCTCCCTCAGCAAGAAGCATGGTCCCTGTTTTGTAACACCACATTCAGGGAAGATGCCAACGGGGAGTGCCCGCATCATCTGGAGCATTGGGCTTTGAAGATTCTGGGCAGATGTTGTGGTCTACCATTAGCAATTGTATCAGTTGGTAATCTCCTTGCATTGAAGGATAGAACGGAATTTGCTTGGAAGAATGTCCATGACAGCCTTGACTGGAATGAAAGCAGTGTTCGTGGAATCGGGCAAGTGTCAAGCATACTGAATCTGAGCATTGACGATCTGCCTTATTACCTGAAGAGATGTTTGCTGTATTGCAGTATATACCCTGAAGATTTCTTGATCAAAAGGAAAATTCTGATCAGGTTGTGGATTGCAGAAGGCTATTTTGAGGAGAAGGGCCAGGGCACAATGGAGGAGATTGCGGATGATTACCTGCACCAGCTCGTGCAACGTAGCCTGTTGCAGGTCACGCTAAAAAATGAGTTTGGACGAGCGAAACGGCTCTGCATTCATGACCTGATCAGGGATTTGATTTTGCAAAGGTCAGCAAAGGAAGGGTTCACTGTATTCTCAAAATGTCAGCCAACATTGGAGTCAAGCAAAAAAATCCGTCATCTTATACTTGATCGATGGGCAAGTGATCATCGACCAGTTCCAAAGATGACATTGCTTCGCTCCTTCAGCGCATTTAAGTCAGATGTGGATTCTTCAGTCTTGTCTGGCTTTAGGTTATTAACCGTATTAAACTTATGGTTCGTTCAGATAGATAAACTGCCTAGCTCACTGACCAAACTTCTTAATCTGCGGTATCTTGGCATCCGTTCCACTCTCATTGAAGAGCTTCCACAGGATTTGGGACAGTTACATAACTTGCAAACTTTAGATACAAAGTGGTCCAGGGTCCAGAGACTACCACCAAGCATAAGAAAGCTCGATAACCTGCGCCACCTGATAGTGTTTAGACGCCGATCTGCAGACTTCAGGTCTCCGTTCCCTGGTACAGCAATTGAATTTCCAGATGGGCTGCAAAATCTTACTTGCCTGCAGACTCTAAAATACATTGAGGCTGATGAGAAGATGGTCAAATCCTTAAAAAGCTTAAAACACATGAAGAGCTTAGAGCTATCTGGTGTGCATGAGAGTAATCTTATTCATTTGCCCTCATCCATCTCCACAATGAGCGGCCTTCTGTGCTTGGGGATTGTCAGTCGGGACGCTAATGTAATATTGGACCTGGAGCCATTTTATCCACCCCCACTAAAGCTACAGAGACTTTCATTGACAGGGATGTTAGCCAAAGGTAAGTTGCCTTCATGGTTTGGGCACCTTGATAACCTCATGCAGTTGCGGTTGTGTTCATCTGAACTCAGAGGAGATTCAATTGGATTGATCTCATCACTTCCCAGGCTGTTACATCTTACCCTAAAGAATGCATACACCGACAAGATCTTAACCTTTCCAGAAGGCAGTTTTCCAGTTCTTAAGAAGCTGAGCTTACATGAGATGCCTAATCTTTCTCACGTCGAGTTTGGAAAAGGGAGTCTTGTACATCTAAATGTATTAATCCTAGGCCGTTGTGATGAGCTAACTGCAATACCCCAAGGCATCGAGAACCTCACAGAGCTCAACAACCTTGAGCTTTTTGAAATGCCAAGTGAGATAATACAAAAGATTCAAGATGGGGAAACATTAGAGGGGAATTATGAAGATTCTCAGCGCACTACAACTGTTAAGAACATCCACTGGTATAATGGACGATTGTTGCAGAAAACAATTTACACCAACCTATTCACTGTTCAAATGTAGGGCATTGAAAAATGGATGCAGCATTGTGTGAAGTCTACTGGATTTGCTGGGCACTAAAAAGATGGATGCGCATCATTAACCTTCTTGGAGGCGTCATTTTGAGGTTTGCACTGTTGAGTTGTGTTGTAATGGGCTGTTGTGCATGCCCACGTATATAGGATCGAGGGCCTGCGTGCCCCATGACTCGGGCAATGCCCTGTGTATAAATGCCATGTATGTAACACACAATGATCAATAGAGAGAGTGAATTGATTCTCCAACTTGGTATCAGTTACCAGGTCCTCCTCTTCCGTCGCCATGGTTGCGCCCGGCTCCTCTTCTGCCGCCACCGACGCCGCGTCCTCGCCGAGCTCGCTCTCCTCCACGGCGACTGCCCCTGCCACCTCCCCCGGCACCTCCCCGTTCCTCTTCTCCGGCGCATCCGGTAGCACTGGCCCCTCTCAGTTCGCCCCCCTCTTCTCCTCCTCCACCCCTGCGCCGCCACCACCAGCTCCACGCAACCCGATCTTCTTTGATCACATCACAAACCACATCAAGTTCTTGCTTAATCCGGCCGACCACAGCTATCATAAGTGGAAGTCCTTCTTCCTGCTCGTGCTTGTCCGCTACGGCGTCACCTTCCTCATCGAGCACCCTCCTCCACCCAACGCCGACGCCCAATACCTGGAGCTGGATGCCCATGTGGTGCTCTGGATCTACGCCACCCTCGTCGATCCCCTCATCGATCACGTCGTCGGCGCCACCACCACGTACGCCCTCTGGACCAAGATCTAGGATTTCTTCCTCGCCAATCGGGCTGCGCGCTTCATGGTGCTCAATTGCCAGTACCGCAATCTGAAACAGGGCGATCTCTCCGTCACCGAGTACGCCCGTCGCCTGAAGCGGCTCACCGACGGTCTCGCCGACATCGATCACGCCGTCAAAGAGGTGGATCTTACCACCCAATTCCTCCACGGCCTCGACAAGTGGCTCGACACCATCCGCGTCGTCCTCGGTGATCAGGCCTCTACCATGCCCTTCGACACTGTCCTCTCCCGCGTCGTCCTAGCGGAGGAGTCCCAGGCCCAGCGTGCCGCTGAGGAGAGCGCTTCGGCGTTCGCTCTCCCTGGCGCTTCTGGATCGGGTGACGCTTCTGGATCTGGTGCGCGCCCTCAGGGTGATCGCGGCGACCGCTCTGGTGACCGCGGCTCCGATCGCTCTTAGGCCCCGCCTCCGCCTCCGCAACAGACCCGTGGCCGTGGTGACCGCGGCGACGGTGCCGACCGTGGCCGCGGGCGTGGTCGCGGACGCGGACGAGGCCGCCACGACTCTGGTGGACGCGGCCTGCTGTCACAGCCCGCTCCGTTCACGGGCTACTTTGCCCCGTACGGGATGGCGCTCCCTCTGCCTCGACCTGGATGGGTGCCGCCCAACTCCGCCGGAGTTCTCGGCCCCCGGCCCGGCTCCCATGCCCATGCCTACCCGATGTACCATGCGGCGCCTCCACCGTCCTCCTCGTACTACCCTCCCGCGCCACCATCATGGGAGCACCTTGCCATGTTGAACGCCGCCTACAGCAACGGCGGCCTGCCCCAACCTCCCTCGACGGACTGGTACCTCGACAGCGGCGCTTCCTCCCACATCACCGGCAACCCAGGTACCCTTACCTCTGTTGGAAATATGCCCTAGAGGCAATAATAAAAGGGTTATTATTATATTTCCTTATTCATGATAATTGTCTTTTATTCATGCTATAACTGTATTGTCCGGAAATCGTAATACACGTGTGAATACATAGACCAAAATACGTCCCTAGCAAGCCTATAGTTGACTAGCTCGTTGGTCAACAGATAGTCATGGTTTCCTGACTATGGACATTAGATGTTATTGACAACGGGATCACGTCATTGGAAGAATGACGTGATGGACAAGACTCAATCCTAAGCATAGCACAAGATCGTGTAGTTCGTTTTGCTAGAGCTTTTCCAATGTCAAGTATCTCTTCCTTGGACCATGAGATCGTGTAACTCCCGGATACCGTAGGAGTGCTTTGGGTGTACCAAACGTCACAACGTAACTGGGTGACAATAAAGGTGCACTACAGGTATCTCCGAAAGTGTCTGTTGGGTTGACACGGATCGAGACTGGGATGTGTCACTCCGTATGACGGAGAGGTATCACTGGGCCCACTCGGTAGTGCATCATCATAATGAGCTCAAAGTGACCAAGTGTTTGGTCACGGGATCATGCATTACAGTATGAGTAAAGTGACTTGCCGGTAACGAGACTAACGAGGTATTGGGATACCGACGATCGAGTCTCGGGCAAGTAACATACCGTCTAACAAAGGGAATTGCATACGGGGTTGATTGAATCCTCGACATCGTGGTTCATCCGATGACATCATCGAGGAGCATGTGGGAGCCAACATGGGTATCCAGATCCCGCTGTTGGTTATTGACCGGAGAGCCGTCTCAGTCATGTCTGCATGTCTCCCGAACCCGTAGGGTCTACACACTTAAGGTTCGGCGACGCTAGGGTTATTAGGAAGACTTGTATGTGATTACCGAAAGTTGTTCAGTCCCAGATGGGATCCCGGACGTCACGAGGAGTTTCGTAATGGTCCGGAGGTAAAGATTTATATATGGGAAGTTTTCATACGGACACCGGAAGGTTTCGGAGGCATATCGGTATTGTACCGGGGCCACCGGAAGGGTTCCGGGGGTCCACCGGGAGGGGCCACCCCTCCCGGGGGGGCCACATGGGCCGCGTGGGGCAGGAGCCAGCCCCTGGAGGGCTGGGCGCGCCCTCCCCCTTGGGCCCATGCGCCTAGGGTTGGGGGGGAACCCTAGAGGGGGCGCCCCCTTGCTTGGGGGGCAAGTTCCCCCTCCCTGGCCGCCGCCCCCACTCTAGATCCCATATAGAGGGGCCGGCCCCCCTTGCCCCTTCCCCTATAAATAGAGGGGTGAGGGGAGGGCTGAACACCCAAGCCAAGGCGCAGCCCCTCCCCTCCCCAACACCTCTCCTCCTCTGTTGTGTGCTTGGCGAAGCCCTGTCGGAGTACTGCCTCTCCACCATCATCACGCTGTCGTGCTGCTGCTGGAGCCTTCTTCCTCAACCTCTCCTTCCCCCTTGCTGGATCAAGAAGGAGGATACGTCGCCCGTATCATACGTGTGTTGAACGCGGAGGTGCTGTCCGTTCAGCACTTGGTCATCGGTGATCTGAATCACGGCGAGTACGACTCCATCATCACCGTTCCCTCGAACGCTTCCGTACGCGATCTACAAGTGGTATGTAGATGCAAACTCACTCCCTTGACTCGTTGCTTAGATGAACTCATAGATGGATCTTGGTGAAACCGTAGGAAAAATTTTAATTTTCTGCAACGTTCCCCAACAACCTCGTCTAGTTCTTCCTTAAAGCATGTCCCATCAAGCATTCTTGTTGGCAATGGCCAACACATACCCGTCACGGCCACCGGCTCCGTCGCCCTGCCCCCTCACGACTTCCGCCTCACCAACGTTCTTGTTTCTCCACACGTAGTCACTAGTCTCATATCCGTTCGCAAATTCACTAAAGAAAATTCTTGTTCCGTTGAGTTTTACCCTTGTGGTTTTCTTGTGAAGGATCTTCGAACGCGGCGGGTCCTCATGATCTCCATTAGCAACGGCGACCTCTACCATTTTGTTGGCAATAAAGCTTCTTTGGCGTCCGCTCTCCTTGCCACGACATCACCTGACTTGTGGCATCGCCGGCTCGGCCACCCCGGCGCTCATACCCTATCTACATTAGCTCAAACTGTTCTTCCAGATTGTAATAAGGAGGCACATCAGCCTTGTGCTTCTTGTCAGCTCGGCCGGCAGCCTCGCCTTCCCTTTCCCTCTTCTTTTAGCAAGTCGTATGCACCATTTGATCTCATACACTGTGATTTGTGGACCTCGCCGGTTGTAAGCTTTTCTGGTTATCAATATTACCTCGTTGTGTTGGATGACTATACTCACTACTCCTGGTCCTTCCCTCTACGCAACAAATCAGACACGTCTACTACTCTCCAACGCTTCTTCTCATTTGTGCGCACCCAATACAACGTCATGATTAAGGCCATGCAATGTGACAACGGGGGTGAGTTCATCAACACCGCCCTCCGATCATTTTTCTCCCTCCATGGCGTCACTTATCGTTTCTCCTGCCCACACACGTCGCCTCAAAATGGCAAGGTTGAACGCCTCCTTCGTACCACCAACGACATCGTGTGTACCCTACTTTTCCAAGCAAATCTCACCCCTCCCTTTTGGGTAGAAGCACTTCACACCGCTACGTACTTGCTAAACTGACGCCCCTCCCGGGTCATTGCCGGTGTTACACCATATTTTCTCCTTCACGGCTCACACCCCACCTACGACCACCTCCGTGTCTTTGGTTGCCTATGCTTCCCTAACACATCCTCCACCATGGCCCACAAGCTCTCCCCTCGCTATGTCCGCTGCGTTTTCTTAGGATATCCCCTCGAGCACAAGGGTTATAGGTGCTTTGATCTGGAATCGCACCGTGTTATCGTCTCTGGTCATGTCATTTTTGACGAAACGAAATTTCCATACACCACGCCACCCGTCAGCACGTCCACAGAAGATCCCGCACACCGTATCCCACCTACCCCATCCCGGGCCGCCGCAGCTTCCTCGGATCACACACCCGATCCGCCAGATTCTCCGGGCCCCACCACCCCATGCACGCCCGTGCGCGCTCGTCGCGCCGCGCCCGCATCGCCTGGCCCCTCCACGCGTCCTCGTCCCACCGGCCGCTCTAGCGGGTCCACCACTACCGCGGATACCGCGTCCACCTCCACCCAATCGCCGCCCGCCTCTGCCGCACCTGCCAGCCCCACTGCGCCCGCATCTTCCTCGCTCCGCGAGCCCTGCCGATCCGATCAGACTGCCACCAGCCCCACCACATCTTCCTCGGGATCACCGCCCCCATGCACTACACCACCTCACGTACCGCCTCGTGCCTTACCTGTTGCACCACCTCATAATGCACACAAAATGTCCACTCGTGCCAAATTTGGATTTTGCATGCCTCATCGCCTCTTCCTCGCCGACACCACATCCACCACCATCTCTCCTATACCACCCACTTACAAATCCGCCCTAAAGGACCCAAATTGGCGACAAGCTATGCTCGATGAATACACTGCTTTAATGAATAACTCTACGTGGTCTTTGGTGCCTAAGCCTGCAGGTGTTAATGTGGTCACGGGGAAGTGGATCTACCGTCACAAATTCAACATGGACGACTCTTTAGCACGGTACAAAGCTCGATGGGTGCTTCGAGGTTTCACACAACGAGAAGGTGTGGACTACGACGAGACGTTCAGCCCAGTGGTTAAGCCGGCTACCATCCGTGTGGTGTTGAGCATTGCCACATCCCACTCTTGGCCCATCCACCAAATGGATGTCAAGAACGCATTTCTTCATGGTGATCTCAACGAGCTCGTCTACTGTTCCCAACCCGCTGGTTTTGTCGACACCACTTGTCCGGATCATGTTTGTCGCCTCCACAAGTCTCTCTACGGCCTCAAGCAAGCTCCTCGCACATGGTTTCTTCGTTTTCGGGCATTCCTTCTATCTCTTGGCTTTCATGGCTCCAAGAGTGACACCTCCTTATTCATCCTCCATCACGGCACCTCCATCGCCTACTTGCTTGTGTATGTAGATGATATCATTCTCACAGCCATCTCTCCCCAAACACTCCACCACATCATCTCGGCTCTATGACCGATATGGGCCCCCTACACCATTTCCTCGGCATCAATGTCACCACCACCTCCTCGGGGCTATTCCTCAGTCAGCAACAATACACCTTGGAGGTTCTTGAGCGTGCCAACATGTTACATTGTAAGCCTGTCTCTACTCCCATTGACACGAGCTCCAAGCTTTCCCTCTCCCATGGTCAGCTCCTCTCCAACCCCACCTACTATCGTAGTCTTGCAGGTGCCCTTCAGTATCTCACCTTGACACGGCCGGACATTTCTTATGCCGTCCAACAAGTGTGTCTCTTCATGCATGAGCCTCGTGACACGCATATGCAGCTCGTCAAGCGTATTCTGAGATACCTCCAAGGCACTTCACACTATGGCTTACAATTCTACAAGTCATCCTCCAAGGAACTCATTGCATACACGGATGCCGATTGGGCCGGTTGCCCTGACACGAGGAAATCCACGTCCGGTTTTTGTGTCTTCCTTGGTTCCAACCTCATCTCTTGGTCATCCAAACGACAGGTCACCGTCTCTCGTTCAAGTGCGGAGGCCGAGTATCGTGGTGTTGCAAACTGCGTTGCCGAGTCCTGCTGGTTACGCCAACTCCTCCATGAACTCAAGTGTCCACCACTGCGAGCCACCATCGTCTACTGTGACAATATCAGCGCCTCATACCTCGCGTGCAATCCGGTTCAGCATCAACGCACCAAACACATCGAGATAGACCTTCATTTTGTCCGTGATCGCGTCGCCTTCGGTGATGTATGGGTCTTGCACGTCCCCTCGAGCTCACAATTTGCTGATTTGTTCACAAAAGGCTTGCCATCTCCGGTGTTCCACGAGTTCCGATCCAGCCTCAACGTCCATGCCAATGGAGTTCCGGCTGAGGGGGGGTGTTGAGTTGTGTTGTAATGGGTTGTTGTGCATGCCCACGTATATAGGATCGAGGGCCTGCGTGCCCCATGACTTGGGCAATGCCCTGCGTATAAATGCCATGTATGTAACACACAATGATCAATAGAGAGAGTGAGTTGATTCTCCAACTTGCACACTGCTTCCACTTTGTTCCTTCTCCAGCCAGCTTTGACGGTTCAGGCAACGGCCATAGAGGCGTTCTCTCAGAGTTTCGGACCCTCACCTCTTTGTCGGTGGTAAAGAACCTGTTGGTTACGGAATGTGTATTGCCATGAAACAAGGAGGCGCTAGCCGCTAGGTGGATTGAAGATGATGTGTATGTTCTTCTCGGCTTTTCTGTTCTTAAGCGTCGTGTTGGTGTGTGTGTGCATCCTCAATGGTTCGCCACGTGTTGTTGTAGAGGCCGGGTTCATCTATTTGTATCAGCCTGATTCTTCAATAAAATAGCTGGTTTCCAAGCAAAAAAGGCGAATCATGCCCAGATATTGTAAAGCATGCATTGATATAGTGAATGAAGTTGATCCTGAACTGTGGACTTAAGACCTTCCTTCTTATTTTATCTTGTGAATTTTAAAGCATTTGTGGCCACATTGGCAGTGACCTAGGGTTATAATGCAGCTGGGGCTGCATTAATACAGGAGAAGTTAGTCACTGTATTTCACAGAAAAAAGATATATTCACTGGATCACGGATCTCAGTGCTTTATAGCATACTTTCTGTAATTACTGTAAATTTTAAATGCTATCAGTTGGTTTACCACATGTTCTCGAAACGATGGTGGTGACTTTCATATAGAATGGAAGAAGTTTTCTACACAAGCTTTTCTTGAATATATGAATTTGTCAGCAGATTGCTGCAAGGAGCACAATGGATAAACAGATAAATGAATTCAAAAAAAAAAAGATTAACGTGATTACATTCTGAGATACCTCTTTACACATTATAATTGAAGAGGGAGCGAATTCTTGCTTCTTCTTTTTTCAAAAAGAGGTGTAACCCCGGCCTTTGCATTAGAACGATGCATGAATTCTTGCTATTACATGAGATTCTGATATTATGTCATACGGAGACATAGAAGGGAACAATTATTAAGTCCGCTTCCAGTAGTAAGAAAGACTTCACACGAAATTCTCGATCACGAAGTTCCCAACCGGCTTTTTTTTTAGGATCTCCAACAGGCTTTACATCCACTGCACCAGGTGATATGAGCCAAGTGTGTGCAACTGTACGTACATTTCTCCAATCAATTGCTGTTTGCACCTAATGATTCCAGCGAAAAAAAATATATAACCATCAAACCCTCTGGAGTAGCACACGAAAAATCAATCTTGCACATTTTTTTAGAAAAGAAGGATTCCCCTGGCCTCTGCATCTGAGCGATGCATGCAGCCATTTTATTAATTATTCTCACAAACCTTACAAAGCATTACACCAGTAAGCCTGAAGCCACCATCTGGGTGACACCTGTCACTACTTCTATCCCCTTGATGCAGGGGTGCCGAATGTCCGAACCTAATACCAAACAGATATCGCACCAAAACCTAACATCTAATGCCGGATGCCCCATCCCAGCCACATACCGGGAATGGGTCACACACCGGTCCGGCGCACTCACCGAGGCTACCGCCGCCGTCATCCACCTAACCATCTTCAGAGCAAGTACCAACGCAAAGACCTTGCCGGGTCAGCTGTCGACGCCACCATGGTGCCAGACAGCGCCACCGTCCTGCGCTCGTTCATCCAGCCGCATCTGTCGTCGATATCCAGCTGCATCATGCCGCCAATACTCGTCGTCATCGACGCGGTAGAAACAACGCCGCGCCTCTTGGCAACCTCCAGACCGTCGCCGTTGCTGGAGCTACGCGGAATCACCCACAACATCTCTCCGCCGAACAGCAGAACCTCCCAAGACGGCGCCTCCATGGAAGGTACGACGCGAAGGACGCCGCCGCCGCCCAATCCAGACTGAATTTTGGACTTTCGTCCGGGAGGAGTTCGGAGGTGGATAGGAGAGACCTCGACATCGCCTCCACGGAGGGTAACAACGTCGAGAGACGCCGCCGATGCCGGATCGACCAAGCCGATCAAAGTTTTCTCCAGTCCCCATCCTATACCACCAAACCTCCGTCGACTCCAGATCCGGCAACGGACCACGAACCGAAACCTGCAGAGATGCGAGAGCCATGGGGCTCAACCCACCATGAAGGAGGATTGAGAAGTATCCATCGTAGATCTCCAGGTACCGAATCCAGCGATCCAGCATAGTCAGCGACGACCACCACCACCCCGCCGCGGCCACCGGCGTTCAAGCCCAAGACCCAGATTGATCCGATCTGAACCCGACAGCGCCTGTGACCACCGATCTTGCCCAGCACGCAGCCGCCACCACGCCGCGAGCAGGCCACCACCGCCGTCGCACAGCGCACAACGTCACCAAGAAACCCGCCCGCCACGCCGCCCGACCCCACGCTATCCCGACGCCCCGTTCGATCTGGCTGCCCCGCACCAGCTGCGATGGACAAGGGGAAGAGACGCCCCGCCGCCGCCCAGCAGGCCAAGCTTTGCCCGGCGGCGCTGCGGACGGCGGCGAGGATAGGTGGAGGCGGAGGAGGCCCGAGAGGACGGCGGCTAGGGATCCCCCTGGGTCGCCCACGGGGGCGACACGAGGGGGACGAGGGAGACGGCGGCGCAACGTATAAGTGACTTGGATTGGATCGCTGCCGCCGCCGCTTGGATTGGATCTGCAGGTCCCCTAGCCTCGCCTCCTCCCGTCTGTTAACTCTGCTGATGCTGCTAGTACTGCCCTTTGTTTCAAGCCGTGTTTTTTTCGAAACGGAGGCAAAAATATTTGCCTCATCGATTAATTAAGAAGAAGAGAGTTGCCCGATTAATTTACGAAAAACCGATACAGACTCCCAAATACGGACTACTCGCAAAGTACGAAACACCAAAACTGCTCAAGCGGCCCTCTAAACAAGCAACAACCGCAACCCTCAATACTTGTAGAACACAATGAAACTCCTAGCGAGCACACCAACGAAAAATGACCACCCTCCATCATGAAACCACAAACGCCTTTCGGATGGCGCCACACTTCTTGTTTTTCTTCTTCTTTGGTTTCTCCTTAGTTGACTTCTTCTTTGGAGGGTCACTTGTCTTGCCAGATGCCGGCTGATGAGCCACTCATTTGTCAAGAAAATCATAAAACTCATTGAATTTCTTAGTTTCGTTGTCATCAACCAAGACGCCGCCAGGAGCAGGCATCAACACACTGACCGCATCAACAACCTCAACCAAAGGAATCACCGACGCAACCTCATCGACCACAGGAACCGCCAATGCTATGGACTCAGGAACCTCCAGTTGCTCACATGACTTTGGCAACACATGCCCCTCACACGAGGCCGCCGATGAGACCACCTCCAAATGCTCTACAGAGAGAGGCGAACCAGGGCTAAGACATAGCTCTCGTAGCTCGGGCATGACTTGCAACGCCGGAGCATCAAGCACGACAATGGACTCGCTCGAGAGTGACGATGAACCATTCTCAACACGAGGGGAGAAACATCCATATAACTCTTGCCTCCCTTCCTCCATAGAGCCAACATCTTCCACGCCAGAGGGGCATGACATCGGAGTGGTCTGCGACCTAGCCGGTGCAAGGGAGAGCCTGCTAAGAGCAGCCTCCACCCGCTCAAGAAAGCTCTGAACCCGTGCCAGACAACTCTGTAACAATGTTGTCTGATCGACCAGAGAGGACCGCAACATCATATCAGGTGGGGTTGCTGAGCCAACGGTAGCAGAGACGACAGACGCCCAAGACCCATGGTGAAGCGCCTTGGAGGGGAGCACGGATTTCATTGCACCCTTACATGAAGCTAGAGTAGGATGGCGCATGGAACCGAGGACTGGCGGCATGGCAAGGCATGCCAAAGAACTTAGAGGACGCCAAGGATTGCGGCATCCGCGCGCACGGTGACCGTTCTCCAAGCAACGGGAGCACCGAAGTGGATCTCTACAGTCGGCCGCACGATGCCCAGGAGCGAAGCATCTGCAACATCTACCATGTAGCCAAGCAGGGATTGGACGGGGAGCCATTGCAGGGGCTCGCCTTCACCACCACGTCCGGCAGAGCAGCGGCCGGGGCCGAGGCCTTGGCAGCAGGCGGTGCCATAGGGGCCAACTCCTCTTCATCGTCGTCGTCGCCGTCAGTGGCGAGAGAGGTCCATGACTCGAGCTCAGGCCGACCCGAGCCGAGATGCGGTGGCGCGGCGACGGGAGAGCACATCCCCACCGGGCCCTCCACGACACAGATCGACGCAGCAGAGTCCTGCACGGGCAGCCGCACAGGCGCACGCACAGGCGCAGCCAACTTGCTCGGAGACACCACCGGCACCTTCCCTGACCCGCCAACAGCATGGACGGAGCGGCCCAGCGCCGGCGGGGCCCGATCCAGATGGGATCGAGCAACAGACGGGGCTGGCTGCGGGACGACGCGCGGTGCGGAGCCAGCAGACATCTCGGCGGGAGGCGGCGACAGCGCGCTCGCTGGGGCGTGGACCAGCGTTGGGGGTGGCCGACGGGGAGCTGCCGGTGAAGACGGGAGAGACGGTGCGGGGTCGCCGGGGCACAGTTCCCACACCTGATTCCTGGAAGGGGGGAGCAGACGAGGCCGGATCTGGGAGCAGCAGACGCGGGGGTGGCCGGAGCATGGAGATCCGGCCGGCGGCGGCCGCGCGCTCACGCGGGGACGACCGCGGTCGCGAGAGTCATGCTCGCTCTTTCTAGTTATTTCGGTGCAGTATGATGTCGACCGTAAAAGAAGTCAAGCCGTGTTTTTTCATCAATCTTGCACATACACTAGATTTTCTCTAATACAGTAAAGCTAGTGTAGCATGTATAAAAGAGAGTTCTGCAAGCGCAGTTACAACGCCAGCAATAGGCACGGCAGACAACCCCAAAAAACAAAAACATATTACTCACTCTGTCCGGAAATACTTGTCGGACAAATGGATGAATCTAGACGTATTTTAGTTATAGATACACCTAATTGTAGCCATCTTTCCGACAAGTATTTCGGGACGGAGGGAGTACAATATACTGATTTAAGATTACATGGTACTCCCTCCGTCCGGAAATACTTGTCTTAAGAATGGTTATATCTAGACTTATTTTAGTTATAGATACATCCATTTTCAATCATTTCTAAGACAAGTATTTCCGGAGGGAGTACTCATTTGTCACAGCATATTCTGTGGCCGTACAAGGACTGCGCTAGACCAGGGTTTCAAGCTTGCTCTAATATGACCACGGCATGCTGCCAATTCAGATATTCATCACAACATCAGACCATTGAAGCGGAGGATGACAACATTTGCCTGGGCCTGGCAGCATACGAGAACACATGACACTGATGCCTGAACAACTATGCAACAACTGAGCAAAAGACAAAGAGTTGCAAAATCACTTCTTTACCCGACAATTCCTATATGCGTACACATCAAAACCCGTTGGAAAAGAATCAATACAATCAACATTCAACTATACTTGGATATCACACAAGCTGGCGAAGTACGACCGTTAAACTGCAGCAGGGAACCCAAATGGTAGGATAATTCAAACGAGATCTTTCGATGGCTTTGGTGACACGACTATGGATTGAAGGTCGGTGCCTGCGGCTGGTAGCAGGTGCTGGTCCAGGTCATCCATATCACTGTCCCCATTAAGGGATGAACCTGATGAATCCACGTCATCATCTAGCAGATAATCAAAAACAGCTAAATGTTAGGTACGTACTAGCTTTTTTGGTAAGAAAGAGAGGAAGAATGCGAGTAATTAGTCAATACAGAAGTTCGAAAGGAAAATCCAGCTATTAGAACAAGTGACACGCCGTCTATAAACTCTCTTCCATTCTGGACAAGTATCAGCATTCAGCGAAAATGTGAAGTGGCTTAAAAGAGTGTAGTAACAAATCAGTAGAAATCAAGAATTTCTCATGTTGTTCCCTCTACAGCTCTACTTCATCTAAGTTTCCCTAACAAGAGAAACAGCACGACTCATTCTCTTTTCACGATGAATATGTAAATATGATCAGCATACTATGAAGAATAAAGCTCACCAAATGGACAGGGGAGTGTTTTTTTTATGGAAGATGGCAGGGCGGAAGACAACGTACAACACAAAGCCAAACAGATTTACTGCAAAGATGGCATTTTACATGACCGGAATGTCCTCTTATTATTTCTTAGTAAAGATTTCTGAGGCACGCATCATTCAAAACATACAACAAACAGTATAACACTCAAATGGCTGTTAACGTTTTGAAGCATACAGGTCATTTAGAATGTGAACTACAAATACACAGCAAGCTGTAGCTTGCAACTGCATGCAATTTACTCAAAATTATGATAGACAGCTATCTTCCCAAATTATAAGCAAAATGCAGGCACTAGAAGCAAACCTCACCAGAGAATGCAGGATGGGTTGCTCCGTGAGTAACAGTAGAGACTTGAATGCTTTTTGGTAGGAGGCGATTGAAAAAGTAACCTAAGAATTTCACAAAATATAATCAGTCACCTATCGTTCCGAGCAAGTCAGAAAGAGATGACATAAATTTGTAATACTGACCCACTCTTGCTAGCCGATTTACCCATCCAGGGGCTGGTTTTTTGGTTATGTTCTTACAGACATCATCTGTAAAATGGTTGCAGTTCTTTGAAATCAAATGATATGTATTCCCATCGTACTTTCCTGCAAGAGTTTGAACGAACGAGCGGAACTCTGCCCTAGACATCTCAGTTGTACCCATCCATACAGACCTTCTATAGACATAGCCAGGGCAACGTTTTGGTTCAACCTCAAAAACCCCACTGGTTGAGAGATCATGGGCTCCAAAAGCATATTCCAGACCATGAACTGTAGGTTTCAATCACAACAAAACAATTGGTTAAAGCTCACACCTCTAGCACAGAGAATCCACAAAATGCATGTCTGGAAAAAACAAAAGAAACTGCTACACGTAAAAGCATCAGCCAATAACCCAATGTACAGTAAATATTTTTGACATAACTAGCAACCTCAGCCCATAAAATGTAGACTGCCACCAATGAACATATCATGTATGACTAGGACTCTACCATTTTCATTAGCTGCAAACATTCAGTCATGCTAGCTCAATATCAAAGCTAAAAGAAGCGCTAGGCGTTAATCGTGTGTTTTGCCACCGCCTTGCGCTTTTCTGAAGCACACACCTAAGCACAATTATGCTGCGCACATTAAGCGTTAGGTGTTCTGTTATCGCCTAGAGCACACGTTTTTTTAACTATGCTCATATCCACCTGTTCTTCGTACAAGAACATGACTGCAACATCACACATAAACTCTGCCGAGGGATTTGCCGCCAACCCTGTCAATCAATAGATACACCTATACATCGTTATAATTCACGACCGTTCTTAAATTTTTAGTTTTCTCCTGCATCCTATAACTTCCGCATACAACTGAAAACTACTTTGCCCTGACAGCTGGTTTAAGCTGCTTGTTTACTACAGTAATTACTGGTCATCAGAAATTCAGACCACGATCAGTCCATCACCCCTCAAATCTGTAACCACCCATAGCTTGATCCCTTGTACCCTGTTATCCTGCCTCTTTCCAAGCAGTAACCTCCACAACTTACGGTAGCAAGTATCCCAGTATAACCCCAAGCTCATCAAAGCAAGTAACAAAATATGTACAGTACGAAGGTACGAACCAAATCAAGCTCCAGCAAGTAGGAAGAGGGGGCAGGGAGTCAAAACCTTCGATCCCGGAGTGGAAGATGCCGAGGCCGAACCAGTAGAGGTAGTCGTTTATGGGCGTCAGGTCGTACACGTTGAGGACCACCGCCGCGCCGCCGCTGCCGTTCTGTGCCGCCATGTGAACCCCGCGGGCGCAGCAGATCCCTTCAGCGGCGCCGCATTAGCGTCCACCCGCCGGATCAGTGCCTGGGGAAACCCATGCGGTGCCGGATTTTGGTCCGCTTGAAATCGATTTTGCTCGGTTTTGGGCTCGGAGAGGGGAAGGGAAAGCGTGGTTAGCGTCGAGGATTATCTAGGAGAGTACCGCGCCTCCTGTCTCTCGATGGTCTTCACCCTCAATGGTTCCGTTACGCGCTGCAGCTGATGGTGGGTTCTTTAGGGTTACCGACATACGGGACCGTTTGTGGGCGGGTCCGCATTGTCATGGATGCAGCTGGGTTGTTCTGTGGGTGGGGGAAGCTTCAGTCTTGCTTGGTGATGGGGACTTGGAGAGAGCTGTCTGATTGTAGTGGGGAGTCACGACTCACAGGCTCACAGCCCGCAAAGGCGCGCCCACGGGACGGGCGGGCTACGTCGGGCTCGTGGGTCCCGGCGGGAAGAGGAAGGGTGGCTTTGACTCTTCTGGGAAGAGGAAGGCTGGCCGCTCCTCGTCAGGACACCGTTACCGGCAATCCAGCGAAGCTGGTTCCACCTGCGTTCTCCCATGGTGCATCCAGCCACGATGCACTTTCTGAGGCTAGTGAATGTCTCAATCTTTACAGGAGACTCTACGTAACTAAATAGCTTTTCAACAGGAACTCTTAAGACGTATTCTTAGGGTTAAGCTTTATGCTGAATTTTTTAGCAAACGTCTCTGTCAGATTTGCCGACATGTTCTCCTTCTTTCGGGTCTTGATTACCGCGTTGTCGACATAGACCTGTATGTTTATTTTGATTTCCTTGTGGAAGCACTTCTAAGTGCACTGTTGGTAAGTGACGTCCTTGTTTTTCAAGCCGAAGGGCGTAGAGGGGCGCCGAAAGGGGTGACGACGCCTTGAAATTCCGCCACCTACAACCAACGCATCGGCCTGATGGATGCTTTCTTGATCCCATCGACAGGCGTGCTGAATGTTGCCCTTCACCGTGATGACTTCGCCAGGGGTCTGTCATCTTGAGCCGGTGGTAGATCGTAGTGGGGCATCACCATTTTTTTTTCGAGGCGCAAATTGCGTATCTTATAGCTTTATAGAAGGAGAGAAATTTAGATACATTAAAACTGAGCACTTTTCCAGCCCTCTCAAGGCATCAGCGCTCCGAGCCGTCGGATCGCCAGTTTGAAGCATTTTTTTTGCCGTTGGATAAGCTGTGAATCGCTCCTAATCGGGTATTCATAGCTAATAACAATCGCTAACCATCGCGGGCCACTGCTCCTGTCACTTTTTTGGGCGCTCCTGATAAATTGGGCCTAATGGGCCTCTAGCAACCTCCTTACAGACCAACACACAACGAATCGACGCGGTGCGTAGAAAAACCTACGGAGTAGGCACGACGATGCGGGTCTCTTGTTCCCTAGGTATGCCCGCCGCCGCCGCCGATCTCCTCTTCCATCTGGGCCGCTGCTACTCTTGCAGTCGTCGGTTCCACTCATCCGCAAACCATGTCCCTCCCTCACCTCTTATGACCGAGGGTGAATCATTGGTGTGCTGCCAGCTTGAGCGAGATGCCGTCGATGCGCAAGGAAGATGCGAAGGGGTAGTACTACACTCGCAACCCTATTGAGGTGGCGGCGACGGACGCCCCTTCACTAAGACATCCTTGAAGGTAAATACATTAAAACTGAGCACTTTTCCAGCCCTCTCAAGGCATCAGCGCTCCGAGCCGTCGGATCGCCAGTTTGAAGCATTTTTTGCGGTTGGATAAGCTGTGAATCGCTCCTAATCGGGTACTCATCGCTAATAACAACCGCTAACCATCGCGGGCCGCTGCTCCGGTCACTTTTTTGTGCGCTCCTGATAAATTGGGCCTAATGGGCCTCTAGCAACCTCCTTACAGACCAACACACAGCGAATCGACGCGGTGCGTAGAAAAACCTATGGAGTAGGCACGACGATGCGGGTCTCCTGTTCCCTAGGTATGCCGCCGCCGCCGCTGATCTCCTCTTCCATCTGGGCCGCTGCTACTCTTGCAGCCGTCGGTTCCACTCATCCGCAAACCCCGTCCCTCCCTCACCTCTTATGACCGAGGGTGAATCATTGGTGTGCTGCCAGCTTGAGCGAGATGCCGTCGATGCACAAGGAAGATGCGAAGGGGCACCTTCGCGAAGACATCCTTGAAGGTAATGGGCAGGCGACGACAACGGCGTGGTGAAGAACTCTTGCGTCCTGATTCCAGTTGGATGTCTCGGCTATCGATGCATTTGAGTATTTGACAGCCGGCCGCAGGGAGAAGGTCAAGGCTAAGGTATATCGCAAAACTCTGCCCTACACACCTGATTTCATTTCACTTCATGACGATGCCGCTAACGCCCATTCTGAATTTAACAGCAACCAAGCAGTAGAATTATCCCTCCGGTTCTATCAATTTTTGCAGTCGTTGTATTCGCGTTGTGTTCATTGGCCGGTGACCGGTAAGCATCCAGTTTCCCTTCCCCTTTCATTTCAGATGCATGATTTTGTAAAGGTACTGTGGTTGAGCTACTTCATAGTACTAATTTACAGGATCAGTCAAGTAACTATTTGTATATACTGTGCAGATTTAGTTTCGCATATGGGGATTCTAATGTGGATATTTGATTTTCAGTTCAAGTAATCGGGTTCCTGGTTTTATTGCCATTTATATCTGTGCATACATCCAATTTCTAAGCAGTAGTAGTACACAGTCAAGTCGACCAGAAGGCTTCGATTTTCCGCTCGTCGGCGTTAGTCTATAGTGTACTCATCTGCCTTTTTTTCCTGCCCCCTGTCTCCTCTGTGGCTTTCTGAATCCTGCTGGCATGTAGATGGCTTATTTGGTATTCTGGAAGATGTCTCTTGATTCATGTAAGTATTTTTTTGATCAAGCTTACCAGTTAAATTTTCAGATGGATCTTCATTCTTTTCAGGTTTCACATATGCTCTAGCTACTCATTAGTCCAAGCTAATTGGTGTTTCATATACAGATCCATGTTGAATGTGGCGTATAGATGAAACCAAATAAGAGGCTCGAAACTATATTCTATTTGTTACAACATTTTTTAATGTCTAATATATTCGTCAACTTATGCAACTTTAGTTTTATGTTTCAAAATATTGCAGAAACTCCAGATGATTATGAGCACGCACGCACACCTTGCCGCTGGTTGGTGTGGATTTGTGATGCAGGAGCCTCGTCTTCACAGAGGCGGCAGGTGGGAGAAAGATTGATAAAGTGGTGGTGTCCGGTGGCTGGGAGGATCACACGGTGAGCACCCTCCCCCCTCCTTCAATTTTTTGTATGTGCCACAAATTTCTCATGGATGGCTGTGAGCTTGTTAATTATGCTTACTTTTGGGTCACATGAATAATGCTCACGGAGAAACTTTGTTCCTTAAGTTGATCACATGGCTGAACAAAATAACATGTGAAGATATTATTTTATTAATGTACATACAACATATCTTAGTTTCTCTGAAGAAAATAACATGTGAAGATATATTTTTATTAATGTATAGCATATGTCGACTTTGATGATTTGTGCCTATCAAGTGTTAAGATTTTATTCATTTTTCTTTTATGGAAGGAAGCTATTTTCTGTAATGTAGCAATATATTCCAAGGTTCTTTTATTATTGTAGATCATATGTCGACTTTGCTGATTTGTGCCTATCAAGTGTTAAGATTTTATTCATTTTCCTTTTAGGAAAGGACATTATTTTCTGTACTGTTTACTCATACAGAAGGGACTTTGCTGATTTGTGCCTATCAACTATCCCTGTGCTTTGAATTTAAGGAATCAATATGGGCACGTAATGTTGAGAAGAAGTGGAAGCGTCAAGATTTACAGTTTTGAATATTCCTAATAGTTGTATACATAGTTTTATATTTTGCAAAAAATACATATAGCTTGTATACTTTCATCTGTGTATCAACACTAGCTAGAGCAGGTAATGACTTTAGATAGGAACTGGTCTCCTTGTACTTCAACAGTAAGTTTTTGTCTATTGCCTTCTATTTTATGCTGTTGCAAGTTTTTCAGAGCTGCTGATATATGTCGGTGCATGACATGATAAGGCATTTCTTAGTAATTAAAGCTCTTTAGTGCTTAGAGAGGCCGTTCGAGGCTGATCGTGTGTCGCCTTCAGGGTTCTCTGTGTTTTCGCTAAAACTTCTAGCATATAAGAAAACATCTATGATAAGGCTTTGGTGATGTATCTTATAGGTGACATTTGCTATAATTGTATATATTTAAATAAATTCCTTGAACGGTACCACAAAAATAGACGTGCATGGCAACGTACTCGGGCATCGATATACTAATAGAGCACTTTTTTTTTGCAAGATGTGATTTTTGGGAAAATACCACCTATTTTTTGTTTGAGAATCAGTTATACTACCTTAATGATTGATGATGATAATAATAATAATAATATCTTTCTACATATATGGTATGGTGGCTAATAATGTTTAAGTTTTGTATCAGAAGCAAAATTGTTGGGTTATTGCCCTGGTTGGACTCCACTAACACATTCCTACAAAAAAAATACAAATTAAGTTACATGTCATATCATAATTCATATACTAATTTAGTTAGAGTAAAATACCTCTAATATAATTCCATCTATCAATAATATTATAGTGCCAAAGTAGACGGGCGCAGCAACGCGCGCCTTCAATGATCTAGTAAGACATATAACAACGTCTACCACTCGCTGCGAACAACGAAGGCAATCAACTCTCGTACAAGGTCAACCAAACACAACAACACAACCACGACACAAAAAGCCTACCCAACACCGAGCCCCTCGCCGCGTCTCGGCCGACACTGAAGACCTTCGAAGAACAACAACTCCAGCTTTCTTGGATTAGCCAGCGACGACCGTACATGGCGCCGGAGGAGAAAGATCCGGGCAGCGGTGAACGCCGGAGGAGCGCATTAGGGACCTCGAGTCTCCCAGCACAATGCTCCCAACAGAGTAACAACCTCAAAGACGTTGCCATCATGCCGATCCTACGAATCAAGGCTTTCACCCCGGAGACAGTTGCCGATATGAGGTCGCGAGGAAGATGGCGTTGCACTCAGCGAAGCCTCCAGGAAGGTGAATGACACCCGCATGTGCCATCAACGCTGGTCCGGCCACAACCGAGCAAGATTTTCATCTGTAGCGCTGCACATCTCCACGTCTCCAAGATCCCGACCAGTCCCGATCAGATGCCTCGCACCGCCGTCACCGCAACAACTTGCCATCGAAGCCCCCCTCACTGCCGAGGGAACACACCTAAAGCCATCACTTTCAACCTCGACTAGGAGCCGCAGCAACCACCTAGCGGTGCAAAGCCAGTTCCGCCACGGTGGCCTTCACCCACGCCAGGGGACTGCCACCAGAATGGATCCGACCCGCACCTCCGACCACACTCCGGCACCCACACCGCCGAGGCATCGCCGCACGCCTCACAGGGCAGCAACCAAACGCCCGCTGCCCGCCAAGACCCTTCCTGGCAAGGCCACGCAGTGCCGCCGCCGCTGTGGCTGCGCTCGCACCGCCGCCACCGCCAATGCCGGTGCACCACCTACACCCTCCATCCTGCTACGCTCCATGCAAGGATCCAGAGACAACCGCCACACTCCCTGCCGTGAGCACCCCAAGGATGCTGGCCAGCGCCGAAGACGCACCAGATCCGGGCTGAGATCCCCAGATCCGCTCGGGTCTGGCCAGGCACGAATTCCCTCGCGATGAGGAGCACCAAGCCGCCGCCGGCCTGCGCACTCCACCGTGACGCGCCACCACCAGACCGCCACGACGCCCCACACCACCTCCTGCCAGAGCGCATCCATCTGCCGCCAGGCCAAATAAGCGGTCCCCCGCGACCACCGCTGACCTCGCACCCGGCCAGCCCAGATCTGGCATAACCTGAACCCGCCATGACCAGGGCGCCGCACCGCTCGACCTGCGCCCTTCCACGTTGTGCCGCGGCCGTCCAGCGAGCTACGCCTTCCCGCTCCACCGCCTACCTGCACGCACCACCCAGCCTAGGCGCGCCGGGCCTCCGAGATCCGCCGTCATGGATGGAGGAGAAGCCCCCCGTGGCCCCCCACACCAGAAGAGGGCGAGACAGATCCCGCCACCACTGAGGGAATCCTGGATTAAGGGGTCCTCGGGCGTCCTGACTATTTACATGGGCCAGACTGTTGGGCTATGAAGATACAAGACATAATACTTCTTCCTGTGTCCAGATGGGACTCTCCTTTGCGTGGACGGCAAGCTTGGCGTTCAGATATGTAGATTTCCTTCTCTGTAACTGACTTTGTAAAACCCTAGCCCCCTCCGGTGTCTATATAAACCGGAGGGCTTAGTCCGTAGAGGCAATCATAATCATACATGCTAGACTTCTAGGGTTTTAGCCATTACGATCTCGTGGTAGATCAACTCTTGTAATACTCATATTCATCAAGATCAATCAAGCAGGAAGTAGGGTATTACCTCCATAGAGAGGGCCCGAACCTAGGTAAACATCGTGTCCCCTCCCCCCTGTTACCATCAGCCTTAGACGCACAGTTTGGGACCCCCTACCCGAGATCCGCCGGTTTTGACACCGACATTGGTGCTTTCATTGAGAGTTCCGCTACGTCATCACCAAAAGGTTTGATGGCTCCATCAATCATCTACAACAACGCAGTCCATGGCGAGTTTTTCCTCCCTAGACAGACCTTCGTATTCGGCGGCTTCGCATTATGGGCCAACTCGCTTGGCCATCCAGAGCAGATCGACAGCTATGCCCTTGGTCATAAGATCAGGTTTGGAAGCTTGAATTATGTTGCCGATATCCGCAGGGACTTGATCTTCGCAGGATTCGAGCCCATGACAATCGCTCCCTGCCACCACGATGAACATGACCTAAATCTGTCATCGGACCATGCTCAGGAGATAGCGCATGTAACTGCTCTGGCCCTAGATCCGGAGCAGACTGCACCGTCCGAGGACGGGAAGCCCAACCCCATCGCGGAGGCCGCAGACTCAACGGCGTTAGAGCCGCACACAGATCCAACCTCGAGCGGGGCCTATGTCAACAGAACCTCAGACTCATCTCCGGCCATAGGTTCCGAACCGCGTGCATCCGCGCCCATCGAACTTGATCAGGCGCCGATCGTTGAGTTCAGCTCCGCGGACATCTTTCGGCACTCGCCTTTAGGAGATGTGCTAAACTCATTAAAAGCCCTCTCCTTATCAGGAGACTCTCAGCCGAATTATATCCGGCTTGAATTGGAAGCTGATGATGGAGAATTCCGCTTCCCACCCACCACCCACTTTATAGCCACTGTCGAAGACTTAACCGACATGCTCGATTACGGCTCTGAAGACATCAACGGTATGGACGATGATGCCGAAGAGGAGCAGGCACAAAAACCACCGCTTACAGGGCGCTGGACAGCCACCTCCTCATATGATATATATATGGTGGACACACTTAAAAGAGAAGGAGGCCGACGGCAATAACGATAAGCCTGTCGATGAACCTCCCAAGCGTCAGCGTCAAAAGCGCCGATCTCGATCCGGCAAAGGGAAAGATAGCAACATTGTCACCGGCAACGGTGATAATCCGGACCAAGCCGAGGACCTCGCAGATCCAGCGATGGAGCAGGATGAGCAAGAGGACGGCGAACACAGTCCATGGTCGTTGTCTGACCATAGCAATGCCGAAGATAGCAATTATCAACCTGTCTCCGAAGAAGAGGTCAGCCTGGGCGACGACGAATTCGTCGTCCCAGAAGAACCCTTAGAACAAGAGCGCCTCCATCGAAGGCTTATCGCCACCCCAAGGAGCCTGAAGAAGCAGAAGCAACGGCTTAAAGCCGCACAGGATACACTCAATGATAGATGGAATGAAGTGGTAGACGCCGAGGAAAAGTATGGTTGTAATCGCCAAACAAAGGGCTACCCTAAGCATAAACTGCTGCCCGTATTCGACGACAAGGCTATTGCACCCATACCGCCGAAAAACAATATCGCTGACAAGCCGGACCGACCACCTCATGGACGAGATAGAGTGGCTAGCAATGGCGTACGCAAGCCTGCACACCTTCCCCGTAAAGGAAGGGAGGCCGTGACTCAGGACCAGAAACACGATCTATGTGAGGACCTGAACATAAAGGCTGGCAAGACCAGATCCATCTACGGATCCAGGGACCGAGCCCCCACGCGGGACTGTTGTTATCAAGCCAAATATACTGGTCATATACCAGTTCGGAGCCGGTACCGAACATTACTACCATCGGACCCATGCCGCGGCATAGCCAAATACAGGGGTGTCGGACACCCCCTGTGCTTCACCGATGAGGTGCTGGATCACGAATTTCCAGAAGGGTTTAAACCCATAAATATTGAGGCATACGATGGAACGACGGATCCTACTGTCTGGATAGAAGACTTTATTCTTCACATCCACATGCCCCGTGGAGATGATCTCCACGCCATCAAGTATTTACCCCTCAAGCTAAAAGGACCAGATCGGCACTGGCTGAAAAGCCTCCCAGAAAACTCAATTGGAAGTTGGGAAGAACTTGAGGATGCTTTTCGGGCCAATTTCCAAGGGACCTATGTCCAGCCCCCGAATGCTAACGATCTAAGTCACATAATCCAACAACCCGGGGAATCAGCCCGTAAGCTTTGGAATCGGTTTCTCACTAAGAAGAACCAAATCATCGATTGTCCGGACGCCGAAGCCTGAGCAGCCTTCAAGCACTGTGTCCGGGACGAATGGCTTGCTAGACACCTCGGCCAAGAAAAGCCAAGGACAATGGTAGCCCTAACTACACTCATGACCCGTTTTTGTGCGAGCGAGGACAACTGGTTAGCTCATAGCAGCACCATCGACCTTGGCACATCCGAGGTCAGGGATAACAATGGAAAGCCACAACGTAACAAAAAGAAACATCGAAACAATGCTGGAAGCCCAGATGATACAGAAGTAAATGCCGGATTCAGTGGTTCTAGACCCGGTCAGTGGAAGAAACCATTTAAAGGCAACAAAGATGGTCCATCTAGCTTAGACAAAATATTAGACAGGCCCTGCCAGATCCATGGCACCCCTGCTAAACCGGTGAACCATACCAACTGCAGTTGTTGGGTCTTCAAGCGGGCCGGCAAGCTCACCGCCAAGCACAAGGGGAAGGGACCTCAGAGTGACAACAAGGATGAATCTCGCCAGACGAACATGGGGGGACAGAAGAAATTTCCACCGGAGATCAAAACAGTGAACATGATCTATGTCACTCATATCCCAAAGAGGGAGCGCAAGCACGCACTCCGAGATGTCTATGTCGTTGAGCCTGTTGCCCCCAAATTCAACCCATGGTCGGCCTGTCCGATCACTTTTGATCGCAGGGATCATCCAACTAGTATCCGTCACGGGGGTTCGGCTGCCCTAGTGCTCGATCCAATAATCGACGGATACCATCTCACTCGAGTCCTTATGGACGGCGACAGCAGTCTCAATCTAATATATCAGGACACTGTCCGCAAGATGGGGATAGAACCGTCAAGAATCAAGCCAAGCAGCACAACCTTTAAAGGAGTTATACCGGGCATAGAGGCCCGCTGCACGGGCTCTTTAACATTGGAGGTCATATTCGGCTCTCCCGATAATTTTCGAAGCGAAGAGCTAATATTCGACATTGCTCCGTTCCGAAGTGGCTATCATGCACTACTCGGAAGAACGGCCTTCGTCCGCTTTAATGCAGTCCCGCATTATGCTTATTTAAAGCTCAAAATGCCTGGACCACGTGGCGTCATTACGGTCAATGGAAATATGGAGCGCTCTCTCCGTACGGAGGAGGACACTGCGGCCCTAGCAGCTGATACGTCCATTTTGCATGATGCTTTTATATCAATATTTATTGCATTATGGGTTGTTATTTCACGTTATGTCACAATACTTATGGCTATTATCTCTTATTTTACAAGGTTTACATGAAGAGGGAGAATGCCGGCAGCTGGAATCCTGGGCTGGAAAAGGAGCAAATATTGGAGATCTATTCTGCGCAACTCCAAAAGTCCTGAAACTCCACGGAATATCTTAAAATAAATAAAGAAAAATCATCGCCAAAGATGAAGGCCAGGGTGCACACACCCTGCTCACGAGGGTGGGGGGCACGCCCCCTACCTCATGGGCCCCCTGGTGGCTCTCCGACGCCCATCTTCTCCTATATGCGGTCTTTCAATGAGAAGAAAACAATAAGCAACCTTTCGGGACGAGACTCCGCCGCCACGAGGCGGAACCTTTGCGGAACCAATCTAGGGCTCCGACAGAGCTGTTCTGCCGGGGACACTTCCCTCCGGGAGGGGGAAATCATCACCAACGTCATCACCAACGATCCTCTCATTGGGAGAGGGCAATCTCCATCAACATCTTCACCAGCACCATCTCATCTCCAAACCCTAGTTCATCTCTTGTATCCAATTCTTGTCTCCAAGTCCGGGATTGGTGCTAGTAGGTTGCTAGTAGTGTTGATTACTCCTTGTAGTTGATGCTAGTTGGTTTATTTGGTGGAAGATCATATGTTCAGATACTTTATGCATATTATTTCCCCTCTGATTATGAACATGAATATGCTTTGTGAGTAGTTACGTTTGTTCCTGAGGACAAGGGAGAAGTCTTGCTATTAGTAGTCATGTGAATTTGGTATTCGTTCGATATTTTGATGAGATGTATGTTGTCTAGCCCCTAGTGGTGTTATGTGAACGTCGACTACATAACACTTCACCATTATTTGGGCCTAGAGGAAGGCATTGGGAAGTAATAAGTAGATGATGGGTTGCTAGAGTGACAGAAGCTTAAACCCTAGTTTATGCGTTGCTTCGTAAGGGGCTGATTTGGATCCATATGTTTCATGCTATGGTTAGGTTTACCTTAATACTTTTGTTATAGTTGTGGATGCTTGCAATAGAGGTTAATCATAAGTGGGATGCTTGTTCAAGTAAGAAAAGCACCCAAGCACCGGTCCACCCACATATCAAATTATCAAAGTACCGAACGCGAATCATATCAACGTGATGAAAACTAGCTTGACGATATTCCCATGTGTCCTCGGGAGCGCTTTTCCCATTATAAGAGTTTGTCCAGGCTTGTCCTTTACTATAAAAAGGATTGGGCCACCTTGCTGCACTTTATTTACTTTTGTTACTTGTTGCTCGTTACGATTTATCTTATCACAAAACTATGTGTTACCACTTATTTCAGTACTTGCAGAGAATACCTTACTGAAAACCGCTTATCATTTCCTTCTGCTCCTCGTTGGGTTCGACACTCTTACTTATCGAAAGGACTACGATAGATCCCCTATACTTTTGGGTCATCAAGACTCTTTTCTGGCGCTGTTGCCGGGGAGTGTAGCACCTTTGGTAAGGAAAAATTTATATAGTGTGCTGAAATTTTCTGTCACCTGTTACTATGGAAAGTAATTCTCTGAGGGGCTTGTTCGGGGTATATTCACCCCGTCCAGTAGAGCAAAGAGTTGCTCCTCAACCTATTGAACCTATTGAAAATGAAACTCCTTTTGAAATTCCTTCGGGTATGATGGAAAAACTGCTAGCTAACACTTTTACAGGAGATGGAACAAAGCATCCTGATGAACATCTACTCTATGTGGATGAAATTTGTGGACTATTTAAGCTTGCCGGTATACCCGATGATGTTGTTAAGAAGAAGGCCTTCCCTTTATCTTTGAAGGGAGATGCATTGACATGGTATAGGCTATGTGATGATATGAGATCATGGAACTATAAAAGATTGAAACTGGAATTTCATCAAAAGTATTACCCTATGCATCTTGTTCACCGTGATCGCAATTATATATATAATTTTTGGCCTCGCGAAGGAGAAAGCATCGCTCAAGCTTGGGGGAGGCTTAAATAAATGTTATATTCATGCCCCAATCATGAGCTCTCAAGAGAAATAATTATTCAAAGTTTTTATGCTCGGCTTTCTGATAACAATCGCACCATGCTCGATACTTCTTGTGCTGGCTCTTTTATGATTAAGACTATTGAACTCAGATGGAATTTATTGGATAGAATTAAACGCAACTCTGAAGATTGGGACCTCGACGAAGGTAAGGAGTCAGGTATGACACCTAAGTTTGATTGTGTTAAATCTTTTATGGACACCGATATTTTCCGTATGTTTAGCACTAAATATGGACTTGACTCTGAGATAGTAGCTTCTTTCTGTGAATCTTTTGCTACCTATGTTGATCTCCCCAAGGAGAAGTGGTTTAAATATCATCCTCCCATAGAAGTAAAAGTAGTTGCACCTATTAAAGTTGAAGAAAAGACTGTCACTTATAATGATCCTATTGTTCCCACTTCTTATGTCGAGAAACCACCTTTCCCTGTTAGAATGAAGGATCATGCTAAAGCTTCAACTGTTGTTCGTAGAAGCAATATTAGAACTTATACACCTCCTGAGCAAATCAAAGTAGAACCTAATATTGCTATTGTTAAAGATCTCTTGTTTGATAATATTGATGGGCATGTTATTTAATTCTATGGTGAAACTGCTAGAATTGCTAAACCTTGTGCTAAAGATAAACATAGACCTGTGGTAGGCGTGCCTGTTATTTCTGTTAAAATAGGAGATCATTGTTATCATGGCTTATGTGATATGGGTGCTAGTGCTAGTGTTATACCTTATGAATTATATAAAGAAATTAAGCATGAAATTGCACCTGCTGAGTTAGAAGAAATTGATGTCACAATTAAACTTGCCAATAGAGATACTATTTCACGAGTGAGAATTGTTAGAGATGTTGAAGTCTTGTGTGGGAAAACTAAATATCCTGCTGATTTTCTTGTTCTCAGTTCCCCACAAGATAGCTTTTGTCCCATTATATTTGGTAGACCCTTCTTGAGTACTGTTAATGCTAAGATAGACTGCGAAAAGAATGTTGTTACTATTGGCTTGGATGATATGGTTCATGAGTTTAATTTCTCTAAATTTAGTAAACAACATCGTGAGGAAGAATCGCCTAGTAAGGATGAAATTATTGGTCTTGCTTCTACTGATGTACCTCCTAGTGATCCTTTAGAACAATATTTGCTAGACCATGAAAATGATATGTTCATGAATGAAAGAAGGGAAATAGATGAAGTATTCTTTAAACAGGAACCTATTCTGCAACACAGTTTGCCTGTTGAAATCCTAGGGGATCCTCCTCCACCCAAGGGTGATCCCGTGTTTGAGCTTAAACCGTTGCCTGATAATCTTAAATATGCTTATCTTGATGAAAAGAAAATATATCTTGTTATTATTAGTGCTATCCTTTCAGAGCATGAAGAAGAAAGATTATTGAAAACTCCGAAGAAGCACCGTGCCGCTATTGGATATACTCTTGATGATCTTAAGGGCATTAGTCCCACTCTATGTCAACATAAAATAAATTTGGAAGCGGATGCCAAACCAGTTCGTGATCCTCAACGACGTTTGAATCCTAAAATGAAAGAGGTGGTAAGAAAAGAAATACTCAAGCTTCTGGAGGCAGGTATAATTTATCCCGTTGCTGATAGTCAGTGGGTAAGTCCTATCCATTGTGTCCCTAAGAAGGGAGGTATTACTGTTGTACCTAATGATAAAGATGAATTGATCCCGCAAATAATTATCACAGGCTATAGGATGGTAATTGATTTCCGCAAATTAAATAAAGCTACTAAGAAATATCATTATCCCTTACCTTTTATTGATCAAATGCTCGAAAGATTATGCAAACATACACATTATTGCTTTCTAGATGGTTATTCTGGTTTCTCTCAAATACCCGTGTCGGCTAAAGATCAATCAAAGACTACTTTTACATGCCCTTTTGGTACTTTTGCTTATAGACGTATGCCTTTTGGTTTATGTAATGCACCTGCTACCTTTCAAAGATGCATGATGGCTATATTCTCTGACTTTTGTGAAAAAATTTGTGAGGTTTTCATGGATGATTTTTCCGTCTATGGTTCCTCTTTTGATGATTGCTTGAGCAATCTTGATCGAGTTTTGCAGAGATGTGAAGAAACTAATCTTGTCTTGAATTGGGAAAAGTGCCACTTTATGGTTAATGAAGGTATTGTCTTGGGGCACAAAGTTTCTGAAAGAGGTATTGAAGTTGATAAAGCCAAGGTTGATGCTATTGAAAAGATGCCATGTCCCAAGGACATCAAAGGTATAAGAAGTTTTCTTGGCCACGCTAGATTTTATAGGAGGTTCATTAAGGACTTCTAATAAATTTCTCGGCTTCTGACTAATTTATTACAAAAAGATGTACCATTTGTCTTTGATGATGATTGTGTAGAAGTATTTGAAATACTTAAGAAAACATGAGTCTCTGCACCTGTTGTTCAGCCACCTGATTGGAATTTACCCTTTGAAATTATGTGTGATGCTAGTGATTATGTTGTAGGTGTTGTTCTAGGGCAAAGAGTTGATAAGAAATTAAATGTTATTCATTATGCTAGTAAGACTCTAGAAAATGCTCAAAGAAATTATGCTACTACCGAAAAGTAACTTTTAGCAGTTGTATTTGCTTGTGATAAATTCAGACCCTATATTGTAGACTCTAAAGTAACTATTCACACTGATCATGCTGCTATTAAATATTATATGGAAAAGAAAGATGCAAAACCTAGACTTATTAGATGGGTTCTCTTGCTGCAAGAATTTGATTTGCATATTGTTGATAGAAAAGGAGCTGAGAACCCCGTTGCAGATAACTTATCTAGGTTAGAGAATGTTCTTGATGACCCACTACCTATTGATGATAGCTTCCCTGATGAGCAATTAAATGGCATAAGCACTTCTCGTAGCACTCCATGGTATGTTGATTATGCTAATTATATTGTTGCTAAATTTATACCACCTAGCTCCACATACCAACAAAAGAAAAAGTTTTTCTATGATTTGCGACATTACTTTTGGGATGACCCACATCTTTATAAAGAAGGAGTAGATGGTGTTATTAGACATTGTGTACCTGAGCATGAACAGGAACAGATCCTACACAAGTGTCACTCTGAAGCTTATGGAGGACACCACGCTGGAGATAGAACTGCACATAAGGTATTGCAATCCGGTTTTTATTGGCCTACTCTCTTCAAGGATGCCCGTAAGTTTGGTTTGTCTTGCGAGGAATGTCAAAGAATTGGTAATATTAGTAGACGTCAAGAAATGCCTATGAATTATTCACTTGTTATTGAACCATTTGATGTTTGGGGCTTTGATTATATGGGACCTTTTCCTGCCTCTAATGGATATACACATATTTTAGTTGCTGTTGATTACGTTACTAAGTGGGTAGAAGCTATTCCAACTAGTAGTGCTGATCATAACACTTCTATTAAAATGCTTAAGGAAGTTATTTTTTCGAGGTTTGGAGTCCCTAGATATTTAATGACTGATGGTGGTTCACACTTTATTCATGGTGCTTTCCGTAAAATGCTTGCTAAATATGACGTTAATCATTGAATTGCATCTCCATATCACCCATAGTCTAGTGGTCAAGTAGAATTGAGCAATAGAGAGCTCAAATTAATTTTGCAAAAGACTGTTAATAGGTCTAGAAAGAATTGGTCCAAGAAACTTGATGATGCATTATGGGCCTATAGAACTGCATATAAAAATCCTATGGGTATGTATCCGTATAAAATGGTCTATGGAAAAGCATGTCACTTACCTCTCGAACTAGAACATAAGGCATATTGGGCTATTAAAGAGCTCAACTATGATTTCAAACTTGCCGGTGAGAAGAGGTTATTTGATATTAGCTCACTTGATGAATGGAGAACCCAAGCTTATGAAATGCCAAGTTGTTTAAA
>NC_041383.1:639708182-639711826 GCF_002162155.2 Triticum dicoccoides
TGGGAGTTGGCAAATATAGCTTTGGTCATCGTTGCAATTAATAGGAAGTAATAAGGAAAGAGAGGTTTCACATATAGATATATTATCATTGACATCTTTTATGATTGGGAGCACTCATTAAAATATGACATGCTAAAGAGTTGAGGTTGGACAAGGAAGACAACATAATGAGTTATGTTTTCCTATATCTGACATAAAGTATGTTGTCATGGACCCTCTAACGTGTTGAGATTGCCTTTCCCCTCATGCTAGCCAAATTCTCAGCACCAAGTAGAAATACTACTTGTGCTTCCAAATACCCTTAAACCAGTTTTGCCATGAGAGTCCACCATATCTACCTATGGATTGAGTAAGATCCTTCAAGTAAGTTGTCATCGGTGCAAGCAATAAAAATTGCTCTCTAAATATGCACGACTTATTAGTGCAGAGAAATAAGCTTTGTATGAACTTGTTGTGGAAGTAATAAAAGCGGTGGACTGCATAATAAAGGTCTACATACAAGGGGTAATATAAAGTGACGTTCTTTTGCATTAAGATTTTGTGCATCAACCCTAAACGCGCATGACAACCTCTGCTTCCCTCTGCGAAGGGCCTATCTTTTATTACTATCCTCTACTTTATGCAAGAGTCACGGTGATCTTCACCTTTACTTTTTCATTTTATCCTTTAGCAAGCTTAGCATGTTGGAAAGAACATGATATATATATATATATATATATATATATATATATATATATATCTAATTGGATGTAGGGGAGCATGAATTATTATTGTTGACATTACCCTTGAGGTAAAAGGTTGTGGGGCAAAACTATAAGCCCCTATCTTTCTCTGTGTCTGATTAAAACTCCGTAACCATAAGTATTGCATGAGTGTTAGCAATTATGAAGGACTAAGTGACAGTTGAGTTGTGGACTTGCTTTTAAGCTCTGACATAGACTCTTTCCGATGTTATGATAAATTGCAATTGCTTCAATGACCGAGGTTATAATTTGTTGGTGCTCAATAAGGTTTCTGATTCATACTTTTGCATTGTGAAAAGATCACCACTTGAACATAAGTAATCATATGACAAAATCTATATATGTTGCTGCCATGGAAATAATCATGATGCCTTCATGTCCGTATTTTATTTTTATCGACGCCTCTACCTCTAAACATGAGGACATATTTATTGTTATCGGCTTTTCTCTTGAGGACAAGCGAGGTCTAAGCTTGGGGGAGTTGATACGTCCATTTTGCATCATGCTTTTATATCAATATTTATTGCATTATGGGCTGTTATTTCACGTTATGTCACAATACTTATGGCCATTCTCTCTTATTTTACAAGGTTTACATGAAGAGGGAGAATGCCGGCAGCTGGAATTCTGGGCTGGAAAAGGAGCAAATATTGGAGACATATTCTGCGCAACTCCAAAAGTCCTGAAACTCCATGGAATATCTTAAACTAAATAAAGAAAAATCGTCGCCAAAGATGAAGGCCAGAGGGCCCACACCCTGCCACGAGGGTGGGGGGCGCGCCCCCTACCTCGTGGGCCTCCTGGTGGCTCTCCGACGCCCATCTTCTCCTATATGAAGTCTTTCGATGAGAAAAAAAACATTAAGCAACCTTTCGGGACGAGACTCCGCCACCACGAGGTGGAACCTTGGCGGAACCAATCTAGGGCTCCGGCAGAGCTGTTCTGCCGGGGACACTTCCCTCCGGGAGGGGGAAATCATCACCAACGTCATCACCAACGATCCTCTCATCGGGAGAGGGCAATCTCCATCAACATCTTCACCAGCACCATCTCATCTCCAAACCCTAGTTCATCTCTTGTATCCAATTCTTGTCTCCAAGTCCGGGATTGGTGCTAGTAGGTTGCTAGTAGTGTTGATTACTCCTTGTAGTTGATGCTAGTTGGTTTATTTGGTGGAAGATCATATCTTCAGATCCTTTATGCATATTATTACCTCTCTGATTATGAACATGAATATGCTTTGTGAGTAGTTACGTTTGTTCCTGAGGACAAGGGAGAAGTATTGCTATTAGTAGTCATGTGAATTTGGTATTCGTTCGATATTTTGATGAGATGTATGTTGTCTAGCCTCTGGTGGTGTTATGTGAACGTCGACTACATAACACTTCACCATTATTTGGGCCTAGAGGAAGGCATTGGGAAGAAATAAGTAGATGATGGGTTGCTAGAGTGACAGAAGCTTAAACCCTAGTTTATGCGTTGCTTCGTAAGGGGCTGATTTGGATCCATATGTTTCATGCTATGATTAGGTTTACCTTAATACTTTTGTTATAGTTGCAGATGCTTGCAATAGAGGTTAATCATAAGTGGGATGCTTGTTCAAGTAAGAACAGCACCCAAGCACCGGTCCACCCACATATCAAATTATCAAAGTACCGAACGCGAATCATATCAACGTGATGAAAACTAGCTTGACGATATTCCCATGTGTCCTCGGGAGCGCTTTTCCTATTATACGAGTTTGTCCAGGCTTGTCCTTTGCTATAAAAAGGATTGGGCCACCTTTCTGCACTTTATTTACTTTTGTTACTTGTTGCTCGTTACGATTTATCTTATCACAAAACTATCTGTTACCACTTATTTCAGTACTTGCAGAGAATACCTTACTGAAAACCGCTTATCATTTCCTTCTGCTCCTCGTTGGGTTCGACACTCTTACTTATCGAAAGGACTACGATAGATCCCCTATACTTGTGGGTCATCAAGACTCTTTTCTGGCGCTGTTGCCGGGGAGTGTAGCACCTTTGGTAAGGAAAAATTTATATAGTGTGCTGAAATTTTCTGTCACCTGTTACTATGGAAAGTAATTCTCTGAGGGGCTTGTTCGGGGTATCTTCACCCCGTCCAGTAGAGCAAAGAGTTGCTCCTCAACCTATTGAACCTATTGAAAATGAAACTCCTTTTGAAATTCCTTCGGGTATGATGGAAAAACTGCTAGCTAACACTTTTATAGGAGATGGAACAAAGCATCCTGATGAACATCTACTCTATGTGGATGAAATTTGTGGACTATTTAAGCTTGCAGGTATACCCGATGATGTTGTTAATAAGAAGGCCTTCCCTTTATCTTTGAAGGGAGATGCATTGACATGGTATAGGCTATGTGATGATATGAGATCATGGAACTATAAAAGATTGAAACTGGAATTTCATCAAAAGTATTACCCTATGCATCTTGTTCACCGTGATCGCAATTATATATATAATTTTTGGCCTCGCGAAGGAGAAAGCATCGCTCAAGCTTGGGGGAGGCTTAAATAAATGTTATATTCATGCCCCAATCATGAGCTCTCAAGAGAAATAATTATTCAAAGTTTTTATGCTCGGCTTTCTGATAACAATCGCACCATGCTCGATACTTCTTGTGCTGGCTCTTTTATGATTAAGACTATTGAACTCAGATGGAATTTATTGGATAGAATTAAACGCAACTCTGAAGATTGGGACCTCGACGAAGGTAAGGAGTCAGGTATGACACCTAAGTTTGATTGTGTTAAATCTTTTATGGACACCGATATTTTCCGTATGTTTAGCACTAAATATGGACTTGACTCTGAGATAGTAGCTTCTTTCTGTGAATCTTTTGCTACCTATGTTGATCTCCCCAAGGAGAAGTGGTTT
>NC_041383.1:639711836-639713056 GCF_002162155.2 Triticum dicoccoides
CCACTTCTTATGTCGAGAAACCACCTTTCCCTGTTAGAATGAAGGATCATGCTAAAGCTTCAACTGTTGTTCGTAGAAGCAATATTAGAACTTATACACCTCCTGAGCAAATCAAAGTAGAACCTAATATTGCTATTGTTAAAGATCTCTTGTTTGATAATATTGATGGGCATGTTATTTAATTCTATGGTGAAACTGCTAGAATTGCTAAACCTTGTGCTAAAGATAAACATAGACCTGTGGTAGGCGTGCCTGTTATTTCTGTTAAAATAGGAGATCATTGTTATCATGGCTTATGTGATATGGGTGCTAGTGCTAGTGTTATACCTTATGAATTATATAAAGAAATTAAGCATGAAATTGCACCTGCTGAGTTAGAAGAAATTGATGTCACAATTAAACTTGCCAATAGAGATACTATTTCACGAGTGAGAATTGTTAGAGATGTTGAAGTCTTGTGTGGGAAAACTAAATATCCTGCTGATTTTCTTGTTCTCAGTTCCCCACAAGATAGCTTTTGTCCCATTATATTTGGTAGACCCTTCTTGAGTACTGTTAATGCTAAGATAGACTGCGAAAAGAATGTTGTTACTATTGGCTTGGATGATATGGTTCATGAGTTTAATTTCTCTAAATTTAGTAAACAACATCGTGAGGAAGAATCGCCTAGTAAGGATGAAATTATTGGTCTTGCTTCTACTGATGTACCTCCTAGTGATCCTTTAGAACAATATTTGCTAGACCATGAAAATGATATGTTCATGAATGAAAGAAGGGAAATAGATGAAGTATTCTTTAAACAGGAACCTATTCTGCAACACAGTTTGCCTGTTGAAATCCTAGGGGATCCTCCTCCACCCAAGGGTGATCCCGTGTTTGAGCTTAAACCGTTGCCTGATAATCTTAAATATGCTTATCTTGATGAAAAGAAAATATATCTTGTTATTATTAGTGCTATCCTTTCAGAGCATGAAGAAGAAAGATTATTGAAAACTCCGAAGAAGCACCGTGCCGCTATTGGATATACTCTTGATGATCTTAAGGGCATTAGTCCCACTCTATGTCAACATAAAATAAATTTGGAAGCGGATGCCAAACCAGTTCGTGATCCTCAACGACGTTTGAATCCTAAAATGAAAGAGGTGGTAAGAAAAGAAATACTCAAGCTTCTGGAGGCAGGTATAATTTATCCCGTTGCTGATAGTCAGTGGGTAAGTCCT
>NC_041383.1:639715965-639742421 GCF_002162155.2 Triticum dicoccoides
TGGGCTGTTATTTCACGTTATGTCACAATACTTATGGCCATTCTCTCTTATTTTACAAGGTTTACATGAAGAGGGAGAATGCCGGCAGCTGGAATTCTGGGCTGGAAAAGGAGCAAATATTGGAGACATATTCTGCGCAACTCCAAAAGTCCTGAAACTCCATGGAATATCTTAAACTAAATAAAGAAAAATCGTCGCCAAAGATGAAGGCCAGAGGGCCCACACCCTGCCACGAGGGTGGGGGGCGCGCCCCCTACCTCGTGGGCCTCCTGGTGGCTCTCCGACGCCCATCTTCTCCTATATGAAGTCTTTCGATGAGAAAAAAAACATTAAGCAACCTTTCGGGACGAGACTCCGCCACCACGAGGTGGAACCTTGGCGGAACCAATCTAGGGCTCCGGCAGAGCTGTTCTGCCGGGGACACTTCCCTCCGGGAGGGGGAAATCATCACCAACGTCATCACCAACGATCCTCTCATCGGGAGAGGGCAATCTCCATCAACATCTTCACCAGCACCATCTCATCTCCAAACCCTAGTTCATCTCTTGTATCCAATTCTTGTCTCCAAGTCCGGGATTGGTGCTAGTAGGTTGCTAGTAGTGTTGATTACTCCTTGTAGTTGATGCTAGTTGGTTTATTTGGTGGAAGATCACATCTTCAGATCCTTTATGCATATTATTACCTCTCTGATTATGAACATGAATATGCTTTGTGAGTAGTTACGTTTGTTCCTGAGGACAAGGGAGAAGTATTGCTATTAGTAGTCATGTGAATTTGGTATTCGTTCGATATTTTGATGAGATGTATGTTGTCTAGCCTCTAGTGGTGTTATGTGAACGTCGACTACATAACACTTCACCATTATTTGGGCCTAGAGGAAGGCATTGGGAAGAAATAAGTAGATGATGGGTTGCTAGAGTGACAGAAGCTTAAACCCTAGTTTATGCGTTGCTTCGTAAGGGGCTGATTTGGATCCATATGTTTCATGCTATGATTAGGTTTACCTTAATACTTTTGTTATAGTTGCAGATGCTTGCAATAGAGGTTAATCATAAGTGGGATGCTTGTTCAAGTAAGAACAGCACCCAAGCACCGGTCCACCCACATATCAAATTATCAAAGTACCGAACGCGAATCATATCAACGTGATGAAAACTAGCTTGACGATATTCCCATGTGTCCTCGGGAGCGCTTTTCCTATTATACGAGTTTGTCCAGGCTTGTCCTTTGCTATAAAAAGGATTGGGCCACCTTTCTGCACTTTATTTACTTTTGTTACTTGTTGCTCGTTACGATTTATCTTATCACAAAACTATCTGTTACCACTTATTTCAGTACTTGCAGAGAATACCTTACTGAAAACCGCTTATCATTTCCTTCTGCTCCTCGTTGGGTTCGACACTCTTACTTATCGAAAGGACTACGATAGATCCCCTATACTTGTGGGTCATCAAGACTCTTTTCTGGCGCTGTTGCCGGGGAGTGTAGCACCTTTGGTAAGGAAAAATTTATATAGTGTGCTGAAATTTTCTGTCACCTGTTACTATGGAAAGTAATTCTCTGAGGGGCTTGTTCGGGGTATCTTCACCCCGTCCAGTAGAGCAAAGAGTTGCTCCTCAACCTATTGAACCTATTGAAAATGAAACTCCTTTTGAAATTCCTTCGGGTATGATGGAAAAACTGCTAGCTAACACTTTTACAGGAGATGGAACAAAGCATCCTGATGAACATCTACTCTATGTGGATGAAATTTGTGGACTATTTAAGCTTGCAGGTATACCCGATGATGTTGTTAAGAAGAAGGCCTTCCCTTTATCTTTGAAGGGAGATGCATTGACATGGTATAGGCTATGTGATGATATGAGATCATGGAACTATAAAAGATTGAAACTGGAATTTCATCAAAAGTATTACCCTATGCATCTTGTTCACCGTGATCGCAATTATATATATAATTTTTGGCCTCGCGAAGGAGAAAGCATCGCTCAAGCTTGGGGGAGGCTTAAATAAATGTTATATTCATGCCCCAATCATGAGCTCTCAAGAGAAATAATTATTCAAAGTTTTTATGCTCGGCTTTCTGATAACAATCGCACCATGCTCGATACTTCTTGTGCTGGCTCTTTTATGATTAAGACTATTGAACTCAGATGGAATTTATTGGATAGAATTAAACGCAACTCTGAAGATTGGGACCTCGACGAAGGTAAGGAGTCAGGTATGACACCTAAGTTTGATTGTGTTAAATCTTTTATGGACACCGATATTTTCCGTATGTTTAGCACTAAATATGGACTTGACTCTGAGATAGTAGCTTCTTTCTGTGAATCTTTTGCTACCTATGTTGATCTCCCCAAGGAGAAGTGGTTTGAATATCATCCTCCCATAGAAGTAAAAGTAGTTGCACCTATTAAAGTTGAAGAAAAGACTGTCACTTATAATGATCCTATTGTTTCCACTTCTTATGTCGAGAAACCACCTTTCCCTGTTAGAATGAAGGATCATGCTAAAGCTTCAACTGTTGTTCGTAGAAGCAATATTAGAACTTATACACCTCCTGAGCAAATCAAAGTAGAACCTAATATTGCTATTGTTAAAGATCTCTTGTTTGATAATATTGATGGGCATGTTATTTAATTCTATGGTGAAACTGCTAGAATTGCTAAACCTTGTGCTAAAGATAAACATAGACCTGTGGTAGGCGTGCCTGTTATTTCTGTTAAAATAGGAGATCATTGTTATCATGGCTTATGTGATATGGGTGCTAGTGCTAGTGTTATACCTTATGAATTATATAAAGAAATTAAGCATGAAATTGCACCTGCTGAGTTAGAAGAAATTGATGTCACAATTAAACTTGCCAATAGAGATACTATTTCACGAGTGAGAATTGTTAGAGATGTTGAAGTCTTGTGTGGGAAAACTAAATATCCTGCTGATTTTCTTGTTCTCAGTTCCCCACAAGATAGCTTTTGTCCCATTATATTTGGTAGACCCTTCTTGAGTACTGTTAATGCTAAGATAGACTGCGAAAAGAATGTTGTTACTATTGGCTTGGATGATATGGTTCATGAGTTTAATTTCTCTAAATTTAGTAAACAACATCGTGAGGAAGAATCGCCTAGTAAGGATGAAATTATTGGTCTTGCTTCTACTGATGTACCTCCTAGTGATCCTTTAGAACAATATTTGCTAGACCATGAAAATGATATGTTCATGAATGAAAGAAGGGAAATAGATGAAGTATTCTTTAAACAGGAACCTATTCTGCAACACAGTTTGCCTGTTGAAATCCTAGGGGATCCTCCTCCACCCAAGGGTGATCCCGTGTTTGAGCTTAAACCGTTGCCTGATAATCTTAAATATGCTTATCTTGATGAAAAGAAAATATATCTTGTTATTATTAGTGCTATCCTTTCAGAGCATGAAGAAGAAAGATTATTGAAAACTCCGAAGAAGCACCGTGCCGCTATTGGATATACTCTTGATGATCTTAAGGGCATTAGTCCCACTCTATGTCAACATAAAATAAATTTGGAAGCGGATGCCAAACCAGTTCGTGATCCTCAACGACGTTTGAATCCTAAAATGAAAGAGGTGGTAAGAAAAGAAATACTCAAGCTTCTGGAGGCAGGTATAATTTATCCCGTTGCTGATAGTCAGTGGGTAAGTCCTGTCCATTGTGTCCCTAAGAAGGGAGGTATTACTGTTGTCCCTAATGATAAAGATGAATTGATCCCGCAAATAATTATCACAGGCTATAGGATGGTAATTGATTTCCGCAAATTAAATAAAGCTACTAAGAAATATCATTATCCCTTACCTTTTATTGATCAAATGCTCGAAAGATTATGCAAACATACACATTATTGCTTTCTAGATGGTTATTCTGGTTTCTCTCAAATACCCGTGTCGGCTAAAGATCAATCAAAGACTACTTTTACATGCCCTTTTGGTACTTTTGCTTATAGACGTATGCCTTTTGGTTTATGTAATGCACCTGCTACCTTTCAAAGATGCATGATGGCTATATTCTCTGACTTTTGTGAAAAAATTTGTGAGGTTTTCATGGATGATTTTTCCGTCTATGGTTCCTCTTTTGATGATTGCTTGAGCAATCTTGATCGAGTTTTGCAGAGATGTGAAGAAACTAATCTTGTCTTGAATTGGGAAAAGTGCCACTTTATGGTTAATGAAGGTATTGTCTTGGGGCACAAAGTTTCTGAAAGAGGTATTGAAGTTGATAAAGCCAAGGTTGATGCTATTGAAAAGATGCCATGTCCCAAGGACATCAAAGGTATAAGAAGTTTTCTTGGCCACGCTGGATTTTATAGGAGGTTCATTAAGGACTTCTAATAAATTTCTCGGCTTCTGACTAATTTATTACAAAAAGATGTACCATTTGTCTTTGATGATGATTGTGTAGAAGTATTTGAAATACTTAAGAAAACATGAGTCTCTGCACCTGTTGTTCAGCCACCTGATTGGAATTTACCCTTTGAAATTATGTGTGATGCTAGTGATTATGTTGTAGGTGTTGTTCTAGGGCAAAGAGTTGATAAGAAATTAAATGTTATTCATTATGCTAGTAAGACTCTAGACAATGCTCAAAGAAATTATGCTACTACCGAAAAGTAACTTTTAGCAGTTGTATTTGCTTGTGATAAATTCAGACCCTATATTGTAGACTCTAAAGTAACTATTCACACTGATCATGCTGCTATTAAATATTATATGGAAAAGAAAGATGCAAAACCTAGACTTATTAGATGGGTTCTCTTGCTGCAAGAATTTGATTTGCATATTGTTGATAGAAAAGGAGCTGAGAACCCCGTTGCAGATAACTTATCTAGGTTAGAGAATGTTCTTGATGACCCACTACCTATTGATGATAGCTTCCCTGATGAGAAATTAAATGGCATAAGCACTTCTCGTAGCACTCCATGGTATGTTGATTATGCTAATTATATTGTTGCTAAATTTATACCACCTAGCTCCACATACCAACAAAAGAAAAAGTTTTTCTATGATTTGCGACATTACTTTTGGGATGACCCACATCTTTATAAAGAAGGAGTAGATGGTGTTATTAGACATTGTGTACCTGAGCATGAACAGGAACAGATCCTACACAAGTGTCACTCTGAAGCTTATGGAGGACACCACGCTGGAGATAGAACTGCACATAAGGTATTGCAATCCGGTTTTTATTGGCCTACTCTCTTCAAGGATGCCCGTAAGTTTGGTTTGTCTTGCGAGGAATGTCAAAGAATTGGTAATATTAGTAGACGTCAAGAAATGCCTATGAATTATTCACTTGTTATTGAACCATTTGATGTTTGGGGCTTTGATTATATGGGACCTTTTCCTGCCTCTAATGGATATACACATATTTTAGTTGCTGTTGATTACGTTACTAAGTGGGTAGAAGCTATTCCAACTAGTAGTGCTGATCATAACACTTCTATTAAAATGCTTAAGGAAGTTATTTTTTCGAGGTTTGGAGTCCCTAGATATTTAATGACTGATGGTGGTTCACACTTTATTCATGGTGCTTTCCGTAAAATGCTTGCTAAATATGACGTTAATCATTGAATTGCATCTCCATATCACCCATAGTCTAGTGGTCAAGTAGAATTGAGCAATAGAGAGCTCAAATTAATTTTGCAAAAGACTGTTAATAGGTCTAGAAAGAATTGGTCCAAGAAACTTGATGATGCATTATGGGCCTATAGAACTGCATATAAAAATCCTATGGGTATGTATCCGTATAAAATGGTCTATGGAAAAGCATGTCACTTACCTCTCGAACTAGAACATAAGGCATATTGGGCTATTAAAGAGCTCAACTATGATTTCAAACTTGCCGGTGAGAAGAGGTTATTTGATATTAGCTCACTTGATGAATGGAGAACCCAAGCTTATGAAATGCCAAGTTGTTTAAATAAAAAGATAAAAGATGGCATGACAAAAGAATACAAAAGCGTGAGTTTAATGTAGGTGATTATGTATTGCTGTACAACTCTCGTTTAAGATTTTTTGCAGGAAAACTTCTCTCTAAATGGGAAGGTCCCTACGTTATTGAGGAGGTCTATCGTTCCGGTGCCATTAAAAATCAACAACTTTGAAGGCACAAATCCGAAGGTGGTAAACGGTCAAAGAATCAAATATTATATCTCAGGTAATCCCATAAATGTTGAAACCAATATTATTGAAACCGTAACCCCGGAGGAATACATAAGGGACACTTTCCAGACCGTTTCAGACTCCGAAAAGGAATAGGTATGTGGTACGGTAAGTAAACCGACTCCAAAACAATTTTTAAGGCAATATTTCTCCGTTTTGGAATATTTAGAAAAATATAAAAATAAGTGGTAGTCCAGGAAGGACATGAGGCCTCCACGAGGGTGGAGGGCGCGCCCTACCCCCCTGGGCGCGCCCCCTACCTCATGAGCACCTTGTGTGCCCTCCAGACTCCGTTTTCTTGCACGATACGTATTTTGGTCGGTAAAAATTCATTATATATTCTCCCGAAGGTTTTGACTCTCGTATCACGCAAATATCCTCTGTTTTCGTTTCGAGCTGTTTCCGTTGCAGATTTAGAGCACCATGATTTCTCCCTCCTCCAACAACGAAGACAAGGATGCTTGGCTATTGAAGATAGAGTTGAAAAGAGAGGAACCAGAAGAGATCAAGAAGGCCATTGAGGCTCAAGCTCCGGTGGTGAAAGAAGAAGACACCCTCAACCTTTACCTAACCTTTTCACTCCAACAGAGATTGAAGCTTTCAAGATGATTGAGTTAGCCCGCATACAGAACAAGTATCTCACAGAGGAGAATATTTTGTTGAAGGATCATATTGCTGGGCTCAAGGGCATTATCCGCAAGTTGGAGGAGCTTTTGCGCTCAATGTGCGATTATCCACCGTCATCATCACCACCTCCATCACCTCCAAAGAAATAATCACATGAGTATGGGCACTCCCCTTGGCAACTGCCAAGCTTGGTGGAGGTGCCCTGGTATCGTATCACCATCACAACTCCTATCTTTACCGTTTTCTCTTAGTTCGATCCTTTTAGTAGTATCTTGATTTAGTAGAATAAAGTCATGGCATGATCTAGTTTTGAGTTTTGCTTTATGATCCCTCTATGTAATCGAGTTTGTGAGCTATCTATATAATAAAAATTAGTGTTGAGTCAAGGGCTTGATTATTTTGCCATGATCTTGGGTGAATAGAAAGAAGAAAAAGAATAAAAAGAAACAAAGAGTTCATATTGATCTTATTGAAAGTAATGACCTCACATAGAAAGAGTATGATGATTAAAAGTTGTTGGGAGTTGGCAAATATAGCTTTGGTCATCGTTGCAATTAATAGGAAGTAATAAGGAAAGAGAGGTTTCACATATAGATATATTATCATTGACATCTTTTATGATTGGGAGCACTCATTAAAATATGACATGCTAAAGAGTTGAGGTTGGACAAGGAAGACAACATAATGAGTTATGTTTTCCTATATCTGACATAAAGTATGTTGTCATGGACCCTCTAACGTGTTGAGCTTGCCTTTCCCCTCATGCTAGCCAAATTCTCAGCACCAAGTAGAAATACTACTTGTGCTTCCAAATACCCTTAAACCAGTTTTGCCATGAGAGTCCACCATATCTACCTATGGATTGAGTAAGATCCTTCAAGTAAGTTGTCATCGGTGCAAGCAATAAAAATTGCTCTCTAAATATGCATGACTTATTAGTGCAGAGAAATAAGCTTTGTATGAACTTGTTGTGGAAGTAATAAAAGCGGTGGACTGCATAATAAAGGTCTACATACAAGGGGTAATATAAAGTGACGTTCTTTTGCATTAAGATTTTGTGCATCAACCCGAAACGCGCATGACAACCTCTGCTTCCCTCTGCGAAGGGCCTATCTTTTATTACTATCCTCTACTTTATGCAAGAGTCACGGTGATCTTCACCTTTACTTTTTCATTTTATCCTTTAGCAAGCTTAGCATGTTGGAAAGAACATGATATATATATATATATATATATATATATATATATATATATATAATTGGATGTAGGGGAGCATGAATTATTATTGTTGACATTACCCTTGAGGTAAAAGGTTGTGGGGCAAAACTATAAGCCCCTATCTTTCTCTGTGTCTGATTAAAACTCCGTAACCATAAGTATTGCATGAGTGTTAGCAATTATGAAGGACTAAGTGACAGTTGAGTTGTGGACTTGCTTTTAAGCTCTGACATAGACTCTTTCCGATGTTATGATAAATTGCAATTGCTTCAATGACCGAGGTTATAATTTGTTGGTGCTCAATAAGGTTTCTGATTCATACTTTTGCATTGTGAAAAGATCACCACTTGAACATAAGTAATCATATGACAAAATCTATATATGTTGCTGCCATGGAAATAATCATGATGCCTTCATGTCCGTATTTTATTTTTATCGACGCCTCTACCTCTAAACATGAGGACATATTTATTGTTATCGGCTTTTCTCTTGAGGACAAGCGAGGTCTAAGCTTGGGGGAGTTGATACGTCCATTTTGCATCATGCTTTTATATCAATATTTATTGCATTATGGGCTGTTATTTCACGTTATGTCACAATACTTATGGCCATTCTCTCTTATTTTACAAGGTTTACATGAAGAGGGAGAATGCCGGCAGCTGGAATTCTGGGCTGGAAAAGGAGAAAATATTGGAGACATATTCTGCGCAACTCCAAAAGTCCTGAAACTCCATGGAATATCTTAAAATAAATAAAGAAAAATCGTCGCCAAAGATGAAGGCCAGAGGGCCCACACCCTGCCACGAGGGTGGGGGGCGCGCCCCCTACCTCGTGGGCCTCCTGGTGGCTCTCCGACGCCCATCTTCTCCTATATGAAGTCTTTCGATGAGAAAAAAAACATTAAGCAACCTTTCGGGACGAGACTCCGCCACCACGAGGTGGAACCTTGGTGGAACCAATCTAGGGCTCCGGCAGAGCTGTTCTGCCGGGGACACTTCCCTCCGGGAGGGGGAAATCATCACCAACGTCATCACCAACGATCCTCTCATCGGGAGAGGGCAATCTCCATCAACATCTTCACCAGCACCATCTCATCTCCAAACCCTAGTTCATCTCTTGTATCCAATTCTTGTCGCCAAGTCCGGGATTGGTGCTAGTAGGTTGCTAGTAGTGTTGATTACTCCTTGTAGTTGATGCTAGTTGGTTTATTTGGTGGAAGATCATATGTTCAGATCCTTTATGCATATTATTACCTCTCTGATTATGAACATGACTATGCTTTGTGAGTAGTTACGTTTGTTCCTGAGGACAAGGGAGAAGTCTTGCTATTAGTAGTCATGTGAATTTGGTATTCGTTTGATATTTTGATGAGATGTATGTTGTCTAGCCTCTAGTGGTGTTATGTGAACGTCGACTACATAACACTTCACCATTATTTGGGCCTAGAGGAAGGCATTGGGAAGAAATAAGTAGATGATGGGTTGCTAGAGTGACAGAAGCTTAAACCCTAGTTTATGCGTTGCTTCGTAAGGGGCTGATTTGGATCCATATGTTTCATGCTATGATTAGGTTTACCTTAATACTTTTGTTATAGTTGCAGATGCTTGCAATAGAGGTTAATCATAAGTGGGATGCTTGTTCAAGTAAGAACAGCACCCAAGCACCGGTCCACCCACATATCAAATTATCAAAGTACCGAACGCGAATCATATCAGCGTGATGAAAACTAGCTTGACGATATTCCCATGTGTCCTCGGGAGCGCTTTTCCTATTATACGAGTTTGTCCAGGCTTGTCCTTTGCTATAAAAAGGATTGGGCCACCTTGCTGCACTTTATTTACTTTTGTTACTTGTTGCTCGTTACGATTTATCTTATCACAAAACTATCTGTTACCACTTATTTCAGTACTTGCAGAGAATACCTTGCTGAAAACCGCTTATCATTTCCTTCTGCTCCTCGTTGGGTTCGACACTCTTACTTATCGAAAGGACTATGATAGATCCCCTATACTTGTGGGTCATCAGCAACCGAAGTCCAAAACGGCCTATTCAAGCCAAACAACTCATCGGTCGTTAAGACTCTGGACACAGCTAAACGTGTCCGGCATACGCCTCAGTGCGGCAGCTCAGATAAACCTGAGCTCGATTAGCAGTTACGCCCCCATCGGCTGCCCTATAAGGTGAAGCATACGTGCCTCGTGTACACAAGTATACCCTTAAAATTCCTTGGGCGGCGCTGGGGGCACACTGCAGACAAAAATAGTCCATAGTTCGGCTCGACCCTATTCGGACTCTAAATTATCTTTCAAGGTTCATTAAACGAGCCAGCTTTGTTTACGGCCACACTGGATTCCTTTTTCCAGGTTTTTTATTTTTCTACAGATGGCCATCACACTCCCCCCTTCAAGGACACATCACAAAGGAGAAAACGTCGCAGACGTGCACCAGGGCCCCGCACTAAGGTTTCTTTTTTGATTAAGACCCTGTGTAAACCTTTTATCTCTTTTTATTTTATACTCTTTTGGCATGTAAAATGTCCAAGGAAGCTATCGGCATTATCTGCAAGTACACGGCTCGCCGTACTAGAAAGGGATATTGTAGAAGCAGCTTGGTTCATATTGTGTTTGGAGTTTTATTCTCCAACCACCTGCGTTCTCTCCCCATGTTAGATTGCCACACGTGCCTTGACACCAGGGTCCATTACCACGGGCTGTATTCGGCCCGTTATACGTTGAAAAGTCCAAACACCTATTGGGAGTGTTCGGCGTCACGAGTTTGGCTTTATATGCATCAACTCTGAATCATGTCTTTGGTCAATAGTTGGGTTGCCCGGATCCTGTGCTTACTACCTTATGTTCCGCTCTATCGGCTAGGGTAGTAAAGGGAGAACTACTGCGGTTGTGTCCTGGTTCGTCCGGATGAGCACCTCAGTAGAGAAAGCCGAAAACCGACTATCATGATGCGGCGAGAGTTGGTCAACCACTCGATGACTCACCGGAATCTTCACGATTCCTTCTGTATTACACGAAGGACCGTTCTTCTGGTCACGTATGCCAATGCACCATATTCATATAAATGTGTACATACCAGGGGCTATATCGTAGACCCACTGTCAAACTCCTATGGCTAAGTGAAAGTGTTAAAGCCCTATAGTCCGACTGCCTGGTTTGCCGCATTGACACCTCGTTAATGGACCAAGATGTTGGGTCAACAGTGATCAAGTGCTTTTCCAAACACCCCCGCATTATACGTGAGGGGGCAGAAGCCGACGACTGGCAAACTTTCAGATTATACAAAAAAACGGCTGCACAGGAGGCACCAAAAACTTTTTAGGCAAAAGTATAAAAAACATAGCCTTAAATATACCATAATATTGTTTTTACAAACTTCAGTACACTTCACTCGAACATAATATCTTTCGAGCACAGACCCTCTATCAAGCGGGCACCCTCTAGGACATCTTCAAAATAATGTTCTGGCGTGTGATGGTCATCGCCCTCGGGTGGACTTTTTGCTGCAATATCAGTGGCCTTCATCTTCGCCCAGTACGTCTTGACGCGGGAAAGGGCCATCAGTGCACCTTCTATGCACGTTGACCGCCGAACAACGTCGATACGCGACACTGCATCAACAGGTCGCCGCACCAAACCTAAATAACTATCCGGTATTGGCTCAGTCGGCCACAGCCGGACTACGACGTCCTTCATGGCAGGTCCGGATAGCTTGTGGAGCTCGGTCCACAGGGCCATCTGTTTGTTCAGCAACAATGGACGCTTGGGCATGCTGAATTGCGACTAGAAAAGCTTTTCCATCACATGTCCTTCTTGTGCTTGGAAAAACTGCGTCGCATCAGAGACACTCTCCGGCAAGTCCAAAAATGTGTCTGGAGAACTCCACATCTGATTAAGCGGGGCATACTTCGAATCACCGAATTTAGTTTGTAATAAGAAGGGCTTACCAGCCGCGATCTCCCTAGCTTGTCGAATCTCCTCCCGAGCCGCTCTAGACTCAGACCGTGCTTCTCTCGCCTCTTGTAAAGCCTTGTCAAGGTCAGCCGCTCTAGTTTTGTTATCTTTCTTGAGAAAGTAGCATCGGCCAGCGGCATCCTTTAGCTCAAGTGCCATAGTAGATATTCTCTCCTTGCACTAACGCCGAGCAGCCTGTTCGGCCTTTAATTCAGTAGCTGCCTTTTCCGCAGCCACATTGCTCATCCTGGCCTGCTCCTTGGCCCGGGCTAGCTCAGCCCAAAGGGTCTCCACTGCGGCGGCACTATCTATAGTTATGCATATCTCAGTATACAATTCTCAGCGTCATGATCATATCATAGTGCTTGCATATACTGAGTGCCCCAAAGACATACCTTGCGCCTTGTCGAGCCGCCTATTAATAAGCTTGATATAATCATCCGCCACATCAACTTTCTGCTTCAGATCTGCAATCTCTGTAGCTTGGGCAGTCGCCATGGATGTAACAGCCTGTGTTGCAATTAGTCATATTATTTCCTGGGCATATCTTTCTTGATCCTCTGATTGCCTCCCTTTGGACGCCGACCAGAGTCTCAGGGGCTACTATCTATAGATAGGCGCATTTTGCGTTTATAGCACAATTGAAAGTATTACATTACGTACCTCGAAACCTCTTAGCAGGCTCGTAAAGGCTTCATTCAATCCGCTTTTCGCGGACCGAACCCTCTCAACCACCGTACCCATCAAGGTTCGATGTTCCTCTGAGACGGACGGATGTCGCAATGTGTCTGTCAATGTATCCGGTGCCTCCGGATTTGGAGTAGATTGCACCGTCCCTCGGAAATTGGGTAGTCCGGGGCCATTATTGTTGGCCCCCATAGGGGCCGCACACCCCAAACCCTGGACGGCCGAAGTGTTGCCTTCGGGCCCGGTCTTCACTGTTCCTCGCACCGCTTGTTGATCGGGAGAGATCCTCCGGGACGACACCTCGGCGTCGTCTGCCTTATCGGGTGGGGAGATCGGTGGAGGCGTCTTGCTCTCCATCATCTCCGGAAGAAGATCCTCCGGAGAGGAGGACTGTTGAGGAAGGCTGCATGCCGGACTACAAACATATATTTTAAATGTTACCCTTGCAACCAGGAAAGAACATGATATGTTTAAAACACCCTTGTTCACTTACGATTCAGCTAGGGGCCTATCTTTATGGAGGGACTGCCTGTCAACGTCACCTCCCGAACCGGAACCCCCTGACAGGGATATCTTCCCCCACTTAGAAGCCTTTATCTTCAAGTCTTCGGAGGCGGTCCTCTTCTTCCCATGGGGAGAAGGGATGCTAGTTTTTCCTTCCCTTCTATCTTCAGAAGAGGGAGTTCCAATCTCTCCGGACAAGGTGCCTGGTGTGCCTCCAGAATGGGGGCCACCTTGGACCCCCTTGCTCTCCACCTTGTCTTCCCTCGTCGGCACTTGATATGGTGCCGGAGCCAGCATCCTTATTAACACCGTATCAACTGAGTCTTCGGGGAGAGGGGCCGAACACCTAATTCTCTCTGCCTTCTTTATCCAGCCCTGGCCGAGTATGATTTTCTCGGTATATTGTTATGAGGAATTTGACTAAACTGTGTTCGGGAGTCAAGTGCTTACCGAGGTATCCGGATGATTGCAGTCAAGGCCGATGTCTTCTGTGGTATCCGGCCACTATTTTCGTGTCCCGAAGAATAATTTCCACATCCCTCTGAGCGTCAGAGAAGTGTTGAAGGGTTCTTGGTCATTCTGGATTGAACTCCCACATTCGGAGAGGCCGTCGCTGGCACGGTAGGACCCGACGGACTAGCATTACTTGGATTACATTGACGAGATCGGTGTCCTTTTCAATAAGGCTCCGAATGTGGCTTTGCAGCATCTGCACTTCGTCAACAGATCCCAGTCCAGCCCCTTATTAATCCATGATGCAAGCTGTAATGGAGGGCTAGATCAGAAGCAGGTGTAGCTGCCCACCTGGTACCACGGGGTTCAGTGACGTAAAACCACTCCCGCTGCCATAGGTCAAAAGTTTCTATGAAGGAGCCCTTTGGACAAGTAGTATTGGTGAGTTTGCTCACCACAACACCACCACACTCCACCTGTTTCCCGTCGACTACCTTCGGCTTCACATTGAAGGTCTTGAGCCATAAGCCGAAGTGTGGGGGAATACGGAGGAAGGCCTCGCACGCGATAATGAACGCCGAGACGTGAAGAAAGTAGTCCGGAGCTAGATCATGAAAATCTAGCCCGTAATAAAACATGAGCCCTCGAACGAAGGGATGAAGAGCGAATCCTAACCCTTGGAGGAAGTGGGAGATGAATACGACCCTCTCGCCGGATCTGGGAGTAGGAATAACCTGCCCTTGAGCAGGAAGCTGATACGTCTCCAACATATCTATAATTTTTGATTATTCCATGCTATTATATTATCTGTTTCGGATGTTTAGTGGGATTTACTATACACTTCTATATTATTTTTGGGACTAACCTATTAACTGGAGGCCCAGTCCAAATTGCTATTTTTTTTTGCCTATTTCAGTGTTCCACAGAAAAGGAGTATCAAACATAGTCCAAACGGAATGAAACCTTCGGGAGAGTTTTTTTTTGGAAGAAACGCAATCCAGAAGACTTGGAGTGGACATCAAGAAAGAAACAAGGCGGCCACGAGGCCGGAGGGTGCGCCCAGGGGGGTAGGCACGCCTCCACCCTCGTGGGCCCCTCGTGGATCCCCTGACCGACTTCTTTCGCCTATATATACTCATATACCCTGAAAACATATAGGAGCACCACGAAACCCTATTTCCACCGCCGCACCCTTCTGTACCCGTGATATCCCATCTTGGGGCCTTTTTCGGCGCTCCGCCGGAAGGGGAATCGATCACGGAGGGCTTCTACATCAACACCATAGCCTCTCCGATGAAGTGTGAGTAGTTTACCTCAGACCTTCGGGTCCATAGTTGTTAGCTAGATGGCTTCTTCTCTCTCTTTGGATCTCAATACAAAGTTCTCCTCGATCTTCTTGGAGATCTATTCGATGTAATTCTTTTTGTGGTGTGTTTGTTGAGATCCGATGAGTTGTGGGTTTATGATCAAGATTATCTATGAACAATATTTGAATCTCCCCTGAATTCTTTTATGTATGATTTGTTATCTTTGCAAGTCTCTTCGAATTATCAGTTTGGTTTGGCCTACTAGATTGATCTTTCTTGCAAAGGGAGAAGTGCTTAGCTTTGGGTTCAATCTTGCGGTGTCCTTTCCCAGTGACAGTAGGGGCAGCAAGGCACATATTGTATTGTTGCCATCGAGGATAAAAAGATGGGGTTTATATCATATTGCTTGAGTTTATCCCTCTACATCATGTCATCTTGCCTAATGCGTTACTCTGTTCTTATGAACTTAATACTCTAGATGCATGCTGGATAGAGGTCGATGTGTGGAGTAATAGTAGTAGATGCAGAATCATTTCGATCTAATTGTCGTGGACGTGATACCTATATACATGATCATGCCTATATATTCTCATAACTATGCACTGTTCTATCAATTGCTCGACAGTAATTTGTTCACCCACCATAATACTTATGCTATCTTGAGAGAAGACACTAGTGAAACCTATGGCCCCCGGGTCTATTTTCCATCATATGAGTTTCCGATCTATTTTATTTTGCAATTTTTACTTTCCAATCTATATCATAAAAATACCAAAAATATTTATCTTATTATCTCTATCAGATCTCACTTTTGCAAGTGGCCGTGAAGGGGTTGACAACCCCTTTATCGCATTGGTTGCAAGGTTCTTATTTGTCTGTGCAGGTACGAGGGATTTGCGTGTAGCCTCCTACTGGATTGATACCTTGGTTCTCAAAAACTGAGGGAAATACTTATGCTACTTCGCTGCATCACCCTTTCCTCTTCAAGGGAAAACCAACGCATGCTCAAGAGGTAGCAAGAAGGATTTCTGGCACCGTTGCCGGGGAGTCTACGCACAAGTCAAGACATACCAAGGACCCATCGCAAACTCTTATCCGCCGCATTACATTATTTGCCATTTGCCTCTCATTTTCCTCTCCCCCACTTCACCTTTGCCTTTTCTTCGCCTTCTTCCCGTATGCCTTTTTGTTCGTGTTTCCATGTGCCTTCTATTTGCTTGCATCTTTGCTTGCTAAAAATCTATTGATATGAATCCACTTAAAGTGTTCTACTTGGATCATCTTCGATCCATTTGTGCTCATGCTGAAACCCCAACTAGTTTAGTTGAGGGAAAATCTTTAGATGAGCATGCTCATTTTGTGCGTCATCGTTTGTCTGAAAAGGGGAAGCTCTTATGGTATCAAATAAATAGTTTGCTATGTTATTCTTGGAATCTTTGTGAAATTTATGACTTTACTTGTTGCTCTAAGAACCCTAAAAAACACCTTCCCTACCTATGTGAGTTTAATGATAATGAAATCTTATCTTCTTATGGAAAGGGTGTTTATAGTTACTATGATATCGAACAAATTGAAGAATTTGTCGTTTTTAAGGGTGCTCATGAAGTTGCTTCTTTGATTGAAAAGTATGATATTACTCTCTACAAATCTGAAAAATCCGACATACTTAAATATTGCTATGGAAACTATGCTCATAATGCCTATGTTAAGGAACTTATTGAGAGAATGACTGTTGCTTTGGAAGAAAATAATGATATGCATGAATCTATAGATAATTATGATTCTGATGATTTGATTGAAATATCCTATGATGAACATGATGCTTGCTATTCTTGTGGCCATGATGCCAATATTTATGAAGACAAATTTGCTATAGTTCCTTATGCTAAACATGAGATCGTTGCTATTGCACCCGTACTTGATAGTTCCTTCGATGAAAAGCATGATTGCAATAATCGTATTATAATTTCTCTTGATGTCAATTCTGCTAGTAATATGCAAAACCCTAAGCTTGGGGATGCTAGTTTTGCTATGTCTACTACTTGTTGCAATGATCATGATTGGGGTGATTCTTCTTATGATCTTGAAAATTTATTTAAGCCCCATGATAAATATGAGATTGGTAATAATGTTTGCAATAATATTGAAAGCGGGTTTGGAAGAGTGTCAACTTTAGATCCCACATATTTGGAGTATGTTCATTCTTATGGAATTTTTGATAAAAGTGGGTTTGGAGAGGTCATTACTTTAGTTAATGTTAATCCCACTATTTTGGAAGAGTGTCAACTTTGCATGCATGTGGATCGTGTTGAGAATATGTTATGTGATAGCTATATTGTTGAATTTTCTTATGATCCTACATGTAATTATTATGAGAGAGGAAAATATGGTTGTAGAAATTTTCATGTTACTAAATTACCTCTCTTCATGTTGAGATTGCTATTGTCTCTTTCTTCTTCCTTGCATATGCTAGTTTTTGCTTGCCTTGATAATTTGTTTGCTTATAAAATGCCTACGCATAGGAAGTATGTTAGATTTAGATGTGTTTGTCACATGTTTTATGATGCTCTCTTTGTGCTTAAAATCTTGTCTTTCATGTGAGCATCATCAAAATTATTAATGCCTAGCTAGGGGTGTTAAACGATAGCGCTTGTTGGGAGGCAACCCAATTTTTATTTTTGTTCTTTGATTTTTGTTCCTGTTTAGTAATAAATAATCATATAGCCTACGGTTAGATGTGGTTTTATGTTTTAATTAGTGTTTGTGCCAAGTAAGACCTATAGGATCATCTTGGGTGCTAGTTAATTGGATCTTGCTGAAAAACAGAAACTTTTGCGCGCACGAGAATAATTTTCATAAGTCACAGAAACGTGATTTTCAGTTGATTCTTTTTGCAGTAGACTAATAGACAAATTATCTAGGACTTACTATTTTGGTAGAAGTTTTAGGGTTCCAGAAGTATTCGTTTGATACAGATTGCTACAGACTATTCTGTTTTTGACAGATTCTATTTTTCGTGTGTTGTTTGCTTATTCTGACGAATCTATGGCTAGTATCGGGGGGTATGAACCGTAGAGAAGTTGCAATACAGTAGGTTTAACACCAATATAAATAAAAACGAGTTCATTACAATACCTTAAAGTGATTGTTTTTTTTATCTCGCTAACAGAGCTCATGAGATTTTCTGTTGAGTTTTGTGTTGTGAAGTTTTCAAGTTTTGGGGTAAAGATTTGATGGATTATGGAATAAGGAGTGGCAAGAGCCTAAGCTTGGGGATGCCCAAGGCACCCCAAGGTAAAATTCATGGACAACCAAAAGCTTAAGCTTGGGGATGCCCCGGAAGGCACCCCCTCTTTCGTCTTCGTCCATCGGTAACTTTACTTGATGCTATATTTTTATTCACCACATGATATGTGTTTTTCTTGGAGCGTCTTGTATGATTTGAGTCTTCGATTTTTAGTTATCATAGTCATCCTTGCTGTACACACCTTTTTGGAGAGACACACATGAATCGGAATTTATTAGAATACTCTTTGTGCTTCACTTATATCTTCTGAGCTCGATAATTTTGCTCTAGTACTTCACTTATATCTTTTTAGAGCACGGCAGTGGTTTTATTTTATAGAAATTATTGATCTCTCATGCTTCACTTATATTATTTTGAGAGTCTTTTAGAACAGCATGGTAATTTGCTTTGGTTATAAAATTAGTCCTAATATGATGAGCATCCAAGATAGGTATAATAAAAACTATCATATAAAATGCATTGAATACTATGAGAAGTTTGATACTTGATGATTGTTTTGAGATATGAGGATGGTAATATTAGGGTCATGCTAGTTGAGTAGTTGTGAATTTGATTAATACTTGTGTTAAAAGTTTGCGATTCCCGTAGCATGCATGTATGGTGAACCGTTATGTGATGAAGTTGGAGCATGATTTATTTATTGATTGTCTTCCTTATGTGTGGAGGTCGGGATCGCACGATGGTTAACTCCTACCAACTCTTCCCCTGGGAGCATGCGTGTAGTACTTTGTTTTGATAACTTGTAGATTTTTGCAATAAGTATGTGAGTTCTTCATCACTAATGTTGAGTCCATGGATTATACGCACTCTCACCGTTTCACCATTGCTAGCCTCTCTTGTGCCGCGCAACTTTCGCCGGTATTATACACCCACCATATACCTTCCTCAAAACAGCCACCATACCTACCTATTATGGCATTTCCATAGCCATTCCGAGATATATTGCCATGCAACTTTCCACCATTCCGTTTATTATGACACGCTCTACCGTTGTCATATTGCTTTGTATGATCATGTAGTTGACATCGTGTTTGTGGCAAAGCCACCATTCATAATTCTTTCATACATGTCACTCTTGATTCATTGCACATCCCGGTACACTGACGGAGGCATTCATATAGAGTCATATATTGTTCTAAGTATTGAGTTGTAATTTTTGAGTTGTAAGTAAATAAAAGTGTGATGATCTTCATTATTAGAGCATTGTACCATGTGAGGAAAGGATGATGGAAGCAATGATTCCCTCACAAGTTGGGATGAGTCAATAACACTAAAGTAGCACCCCTCACTACATTCTTGTTCACTGAACATCCGGACTTTATGAAAAATAAAAGAGGCCAAAGAAGCCCAAATAAAAAAAGAGGCCAAAGAAGCCCACGAAAAAAATGAGAGAAAAAGAGAGAAGGGACAATGTTACTATCCTTTTACCACACTTGTGGTTCAAAGTAGCACCATGATCTTCATGATAGAGAGTCTCCTATGTTGTCACCTTCATATGTTAGTGGGAATTTTTCATTATATAACTTGGCTTGTATATTCTAATGATGGGCTTCATCAAATTGCCCTAGGTCTTCGTGAGCAAGCAAGTTGGATGCACACCCACTTAGTTTCTTTTGATGAGCTTTCATACACTTATAGCTCTAGTGCATCCATTGCATGGCAATCCCTACTCACTCACATTGATATCTATTAATGGGCATCTCCATAGCCCGTTCATACGCCTAGTTGATGTGAGACTATCTTCTCCTTTTTCGTCTTCTCCACAACCACCATCCTATTCCACCTATAGTGCTATGTCCATGGCTCACGCTCATGTATTGCGTGAAAGTTGAAAAAGTTTGAGAATACTAAAGTATGAAACAATTGCTTGTTGGCTGAAACCGGGGTTGTGCGTGATTAAATACTTTGTGTGATGAAGATAGAGCATAGTCAGACTATATGATTTTGTAGGGATAAATTTCTTTGGCCATGTTATTTTGAGAAGACATGATTACTTTGTTAGTATGCTTGAAGTATTATTACTCTTATGTCAATATTAAACTTTTATCTTGAATCTTTTGGATCTGAACATTCATGCCACAATAAAGAAAATTACATTGAGAATTATGCTAGGTATCATTCCACATCAAAAATTCTATTTTTATCATTTACCTACTCGAGGACGAGCAGGAATTAAGCTTGGGGATGCTTGATACGTCTCCAATGTATATATAATTTTTGATTCTTCCATGCTATTATATTATCTGTTTTGGATGTTTAATGGGCTTTACTATACACTTTTATATTATTTTTGGGACTAACCTATTAACCGGAGGCCTAGTCCAAATTGCTGTTTTTTTGCCTATTTTAGTGTTTCGCAGAAAAGGAATATCAAACGGAGTCCAAACGGAATGAAACCTTCGGGAGAGTTATTTTTGGAACAAACGCAATCCAGGAGACTTGGAGTGGACGTCAAGAAAGAAACGAGGAGGCCACGAGGCAGGAGGGCGCGCCCAGGGGGGTAGGCACGCCTCCCACCCTCATGGGCCCCTCGTGGCTCCCCTGACCGACTTCTTTCGCCTATATATACTCATATACCCTGAAAACATCCAGGAGCACCACGAAACCCTATTTCCACCGCCGCAACCTTCTATACCTGTGAGATCCCATCTTGGGGCCTTTTCCGGCGCTCCGCCGGAGGGGGAATCAATCACGGAGGGCTTCTACATCAACACCATAGCCTCTTCAATGAAGTGTGAGTAGTTTACCTCAAACCTTCGGGCCCATTGTTATTAGCTAGATGGTTTCTTATCTCTCTTTGGATCTCAATACAAAGTTTTTCTCGATCTTCTTCGAGATCTATTCGATGTCATTCTTTTTGCGGTGTGTTTGTCGAGATCCGATGAATTGTGGGTTTATGATCAAAATTATCTATGAACAATATTTGAATCTCCTCTGAATTCTTTTATGTGTGATTTGTTATCTTTGCAAGTCTCTTCGAATTATCAGTTTGGTTTGGCCTACTAGATTGATCTTTCTTGCAATGGGATAAGTGCTTAGCTTTGGGTTCAATCTTGTGGTGTCCTTTCCCAGTGACAGCAGGGGTAGCAAGGCACATATTGTATTGTTGCCATCGAGGATAAAAAGATGGGGTTTATATCATATTGCTTGAGTTTATCCCTCTACATTATGTCATCTTGCGTAATGCATTACTCTGTTCTTATGAACTTAATACTCTAGATGCATGTTGGATAGCGGTCGATGTGTGGAGTAATAGCAGTAGATGCAGAATCGTTTCGATCTACTTGTCGCGGACGTGATGCCTATATACATGATCATGCCTAGATATTCTCATAACTATGCACTTTTCTATCAATTGCTCGACTGTAATTTGTTCACCCACCATAATACTTATGCTATCTTGAGAGAAGCCACTAGTGAAGCCTATGCCCCCGGGGTCTATTTTCCATCATATGAGTTTCCGATCTATTTTATTTTGCAATTTTTACTTTGCAATCTATATAATAAAAATACCAAAAATATTTATCTTATTATCTCTATCAGATCTCACTTTTGCAAGTGGTCGTGAAGGGATTGACAACCCCTTTATTGCGTTGGTTGCAAGGTTCTTATTTGTTTGTGCAGGTACGAGGGATTTGCGTGTAGCCTCCTACTGGATTGACACCTTGGTTCTCAAAAACTGAGGAAAATACTTACGCTACTTTGCTGCACCACCCTTTCATTTTCAAGGGAAAACCAACGCATGCTCAAGAGGTAGCAGAAGCCCGTGGGGGATTTCTGCGGTCAGGTATCTTGCCTCTCGGAGCTTCGCGATATCCTTCTCTGTGACAGAGGAAGCCACCCACCGGCCTTGAAGGCTGGGTCCGGACATGACTGGGAGGTGCGAAGCGATTAACTTGAACCTTGGGTGCTGGAGCTCGAGGTGGGAGAGGTTGAGGAAAGGCTTGGCGTAAAGGAAGAAGGACGAGTCTTTGCCTCTTTATAAAGGCGATGAATATCAAACGCCCCCTGCTAGGCCTTAAAACCTGCCTATTTCCAAGGAATCATGCCAACAGAACGGTTGGGTTACCCACGCTCGTGTTGATGAGAATCCCGCAATAAGGAGACACGATCTCTGCTTTGACAAGACATGCCAATGAAACCGCCTCTCGAAATATGAAGCGGCAGGCTAAAAATGGTTTGAATAAAGGTCGGGTGGCGACGTGATGTCACGCTATAAAAAGTTGTCAGCGGATTGGACTCATGAAATATTATAATCTCTACGGTTGTGTGCGGTATTTGTTTTGCAGAGCCGAACACGTTTTTTGTGTTCGACGACTATTGTGGAGTATTCGGAGGAGGAACCCGCCTTGCAATTCTGAAGACAATCTGCGCACCAGACACCTCGTCATTGAAGCCTGGTTCATGGGCTACTGAGGGAGTCCTGGATTAAGGGGTCCTCGGGCGTCCGGACTATTTACATGGGTCGTACTGTTGGGCTATGAAGATACAAGACAGAAGACTTCTTCCCGTGTCCGGATGGGACTCTCCTTTGCGTGGACGGCAAGATTAGCGTTCGGATATGTAGATTCCCTTCTCTATAACCGACTTTGTACAACCCTAGTCCCCTCCGGTGTCTATATAAACCGGAGGGATTAGTCCGTAGAGGCAATCATAATCATACATGCTAGACTTCTAGGGTTTTATCCATTACGATCTCGTGGTAGATCAACTCTTGTAATACTCATATTCATCAAGATCAATCAAGCAGGAAGTAGGGTATTACCTCCATAGAGAGGGCCTGAACCTGGGTAAACATCATGTCCCCCGCCTCCTGTTACCATCAGCCTTAGACGCATAGTTCGGGACCCCCTACCCGAGATCCGCCGGTTTTGACACCGACAACCAACGACACCGTGAGGCGAGGACTTTGCACTGCGGCGCTCGCCGGCGGTGGCGGATGGGAAGGGGAGTGGAGGGGAGGGCGAGGGGTGGAGCGCCCGAGTCGCTTGCGGGGAGGCCACACGGGGCGCCTCTAGCTTATGTTTTTCCTTGTGTGCTAAATGGGTCGTGGGGCATCACCATAAACTTGACATAGCAGGGGCATCCTAGGAAGGCATGGAAGGAACCCGACAAATTGATGACCATGGAACACAAGGTTTCCGTCTTATAGGTATCGGGGATGCTGAAAGTGATAGCTTGGTCGACCTGTTCGAGTGGCATGGCATGTTGTCCAAGTATGATCCCATAGAAGGGTTCCGGTCGGCCTAAATAGAGAGTGAGGGATCTCCATCTTGCGAGGGTGTCGACATAGAGGATGTTGAACCTGCTTGCCCTATCTATCAATGCCTTGGTGAGCCAAACTCCAATGACAAGGGGGTCGAGGGACAATGGCAACTTGCTCGATTGGGGAACATGCCTCTAGTGATCGGCCGACCCGAAAGCGATTGGGACTCTAACCACTTTAGGAAGCGAGGTGTGTCTGGTTTCCATCGCACAAACCTCACATGTCGTGAGCTTGGTGTGGTGTCGGTCTTCATGTCTGCTCAAGCCGCCATGGATCAGGTATCCACTAGATGGCCTCATGCAACACTTCCCTTGGAGGGACATCCGACTCATTGTTGTCCCCGACTTGAATCTCCATGGGGTGCCTCCAGTGTATGCCCCTATGAAGGAAACAAAGCCTTCTATAGTCTGCGAAGCAAATCTCCTCCTTGGAGAAGAAAATGCTGATAAGAGTATGTAGAAACTCCAAGACCACAAAAGCCGATCGAATTCACATGGATCCGCCTAAAATCTAAACTGACCGGATCCCGAAGGATCCGCCGGAGACATGACTCCACACGCCCTTCGTCGATGATAAACACAACAACGTAACTGGGAAAGAGCGAGTAAACATTATTTTTACATTGGGGCAAAGCCGTGTGCCCCAAACCAAACACGATGACTCCCTAAAAAAGCAAGAAAAAACCCACCCATGTTGTTGCATGCCAGTTCCGAGATTGATATCGAGGTTGCTGCCGTTCAGGACCATGCGCCGACACTCTCTTCTTTCATGACCTAGCTAGACCAGGTCTTCACTGAAGATCGTCGCGCCGCAACATCAACATCGCGCATTTCTTGCCAAAGACCGCAACTTGGCCACACATCTTCGTCACTGACCCATGACAGTCCACCGAACCCCTCCATAGCAGGCCCCCACGATCAGTAGCCTACCCCTGGCAGCGGCGAGAGGTGAGGTTTTTTTTTACATGGAACAATCTCTATTCCATTAACCAACAGGAGCATCAACATCGCTGGACAACAAGACACGTAAAAAAGTAGGGGCTCCACCCGGCCATACGGCTTGGGGGTCTGCGTTCATCTTCGCACCAAAAGTCGCTAGTGCATCAACAATCTTATTACAGGTTCTGGGACAATGCAAAAACTTAAAAGAGGAGAAATTCAAATTAACAAAAGCTTTAATCTCTCAGAACAGAGCTCCATTGGGAGAGAGGTCGTAGCGCTGTGTGGTTACTGCCTAAACAAGTTCACAGCAATCTGTCTCGACCACAATATTTGTCATGCCCCATCCCTGCGCAACCGTAATAGCATGTAAGCATGCCTTCTCTTCCGCTTGAAGCGAGTCTTGCAAGTAATTGAGCTTGCCCACCCCTGAGCCAACAACTTCCCCAGGCCTGTCGCTAATCACAAAGCCCCAACCTCCTGCCCTCTCATTCAGAAAAAAACTCTCATTTGTGTTAATCTTGAGTGTGTCATCTGTTGGGGGATCCCATCTCTGCACCTGAACGATCCTCTCCCTTGGAATCTTAAGGCAAAGGTCTCAAAATCAGTGACCATTCTTTTGGTTTGGAACAACACAACGCCGATATCCAGCTTCATGTTCTCTACATTTAGCTTATTTCTTGTCGTCCACCAAGTCCATAGTAAAGCGATGCATGTCATGGCCTTCTTTGCCTCCCACTTCAGTAGCCAGTTCAAGAATTTTTTGGGGCCAACACAGTCTAGGAGCATTCGGCATGCATTTTCCATTCCCAGACCTGCCCATACTTTGCGTACCTCCTTACACTTCAGAAACAAGTGAGCCCCATCTTCATCAAAACGGTGAAAAACTGGGCAGAGGGCATCAGTCTCAATCCCTCTTTGCTTGATGCCGAGCAACGTTGGCAAACTATTATGTGTGATGCGCCATAAAAATTGTTTTGCCGTCGCCGTACACGGAGCATTCCAGGTATCATACCAATGAAATTCCTCCTACCCTGCTGTAGCTGAAGTTCCTGCTTGTTCCCTTCATCCAATGAGCCGATGCAACTTGTACGCTGACTTAACTGAGAAGATTCCTTTGGGGTCACATGACCATGCCCAATCATCCTCAATATCTGTTTTAACTGGGATCGCAAGGATCAGAGAGGCATCCACTGCCCAAAACAGATCATGGACAAGCTGTATATCTGAATTGCCTGTGTATGGATCAAACAGTTCTTGCACCTTCGTTACCAAAGAGCCTCCTCGGGGTGTAATCGGCCTTGTGGACCATTGCCTAGGCCATGGATCTGCCCATATATTGATGCTGGAGCCATCACCCACCCGCTTTATTATTCCATTTCGCAACAGCTCAATACCTTGCAATATGCTCCTCCAAGTATATGACATACCCTCTTTTGGTTGTGCACCTAACAAATCCCCATTAGGGTAATATTTGGCCCGCAAAACGTGTGCACACAGTGACACTACAAAAAATAGACACATCCGTGACATTTTGGGCCGAACGATTTTTTTTCTGTCATAAATATGACACTTCTATGATGATAATTGTGACAAAACCCGGTATAATCATAGATGTGGTGGGCTCCTACTTCTATGACAAAAAATCATGACAGAAAATGGGCTTTTCGTCCTGGGCGGGCCGGAGACGCAGCTGCATGACATTCTTTGGGCCGTCCATGACGGAAAAAACCATGGTACAAGCGAGGGGGAGGAAAATTTTGGGGAGTTGCCGGTTACGGTGGGAGGTCGGGGGCGGAGCGATGCGCATTTTTCTCGTACGTACGCGCGCGTGTGCGAGGCGTTGGCTCTAACTGAACCCGAGCGAGGCGTTGGGCTCTAAGTGAACCCGAGCGATTGCATTGCAAGCTACGCGTTACTGAACCCGAGCGATCGATCGATGGCTGTTAACTGAACCCGATGGAGCGATTCCTTCGCTATTGCTGCTAACTGAAGCCG
>NC_041383.1:639742695-639743687 GCF_002162155.2 Triticum dicoccoides
GGGCTGGATGAACAGTAGACGGTGGAGGGGTGGCCGTGGAGGGGTGGTTGAACAGGACCCCGTGGTGTGGAGGGCTGGATGAACAATAGACGGTGGAGGGGTGCCCGTGGAGGGGTGTTTGAGCAGTAGCCGGTGGAGTAGCGCGCGGTGGAGGCTGGATGAACAGGAGCTCGTGGAGGCTGGAGGAGGTCGACGGTAGCCCGTGGAGGCTGGAGGAGGTCGACGGTGGAGATGAACAGTATCCCGTGGAGTCCCGTTTTGCGGTACGCCACACCCCTCCCCCCCGTTTCGACCGTAGCGCTCCAAAACAAGTCTGTTTCATCTGTTTTGCGGTACGCCACACCCCTCCCGATCAACAGGACCCCCGTTTCGACCATAGCGCTCCAACACAAGTCTGTTTCGTCCGTTTTGCGGTACGCCACACCCCTCCCGATCAACAGGACCCCTGTTTCGACCGTAGGAGGTCCGTTTCCTCCGTTCTGCGGTACGCCAGGCCTCGTTTCCATCGCCTGTTCCGTCCAAGCCGGTTGGCTCCCACGCGTTCCGTTGCCTCCCGATGAACATGACGCATTCCATTGCCTCCCCATGAACACGACGCATTCCGTTGCCTCCCCATGAACACGACGCATTCCGTTGCCTCCCGTTGAACACGAGCCCTCACCATACGTATGCGCGACTAGGCGTTCGAGACCCGCCCGTATGTACACATACGTGGCCGTATTTTCTTTCTTGCACCCTGGCTGCTGTACGTACGTGTACATGCTATGTGCGCGCCTCTACTATGACACGTGCGCGCCTCTACTACGACACGTGCGCGCCTCTACATCAACCAGTATGTACGTACACGTTCGCGACCAGGATGACAATGCTACGTACGCTTCGACCAGGTGGGTCCCGACTGTCAGGCACTTCCTTGCCTGCGAAGATGTAGCTGGTGGGTCCCAGCACTCAGGGGGGCGAATGGTTTTTTTTTGCCCGGACGCACTTCCTTG
>NC_041383.1:639743965-639755203 GCF_002162155.2 Triticum dicoccoides
GGCGAATCATTTTTTTTCGGACGCACTTCCTTGCGTGCGAAGATGTAGCTGGTGGGTCCCAGCAGTCAGGGGGGCGAATCGTTTTTTTTTCGGACGCACTTCCTTGCGTGCGAAGATGTAGCTCGTGGGTCCCAGCAGTCAGGGGGCGAATCATTTTTTTCAGGAAATACGGTGGCCCGTCCGGTGGGTCCCCGCTGTCAGGTGAAGGAATAATTATTTTGCGCGTAATAAGGAGGCACTTCCTTGCGGCTGCCGTGGACCCAGCTGTCAGCCTCTCCACGTACAGTCCACGTCCGATGGAAGTCGTTCCTTGACCATGTTGACCATGCCGCGCCGAGAGCACCACGGCGGTGGACGACGGCGAGGCCTAGGAAGGGGACGACGTGGAGCCGGAGAAGATGCGGCAACGGATGCACACGCGGAGAGGAGTACGAGGGTTCACTGGTTCGGCTGCGCTGCCGTCGCCGCAGAATAACAGGGGGTGTGGGTCAGTAGGTGAGTGGAGGGATGGCCTGGCCAGCGGTGGGAGTAGTAGGGGGCGGTGAGGCCTCCGCGACAGCACAGCCGGCCACGGGGGGCAGGAGCAGGCGGCACGACCGGCGCTGCTTTGGGCGGCTGGAGCAAGAAGACCAGAGGTTGAAGAAGCACGACGGCCGTTGGATGGACATCGTACGGTCACTGCAGTTAGAATCGTTTATATTGACTAAGTTGACAAATCCCTTGGTACGTCAACTTAGTAGGCCCACATGTCGGCTTCCGAAACGGTGTGCCCCAGATGTCAGGCGGATGAGTCATTTTTTGGGCGGGTGAAGCTAGAATATCCGAGATTGAAGAAGAAGCACGGCATCCGTTGGATGGACATCCAATGGCCACTATTGTTAGAATCGTGTGTTGACTATAAGTTGACAAAGCCTTGCATACCTGTCAACTCTGTTTTTTTAGGGGACGTGTCAACTTAGTAAGGCCAGAAGTGTGTGGCAGAGAACTAATAGCCCATTTGATATTTGTAAGAATGTGTAGCCCATTTTTGAATTCTAATGGAATTTACTACAGCCCATTTACAGTTTGTTAAAAGTACAGCCCATTTCAACAAAACGTTCAAAACAGAATTCAATAAAATTTCCCACATTTTGATGGGATCCGAATATTTTTATCCCAAAATTTTAGTCAGATTAAATACAATTTTGATATAAATTTGTATTGCGTCAAAATCCAACGAAACATTCCACTCGCAACAATTAATGAAATTAAAATTTTCAATATTCCAAAAATGATATTTTATAAAGTAATCACTGTTTGGTGCATTTTTTTATAGTTACTACCCAATTTTTATAATTACATCCCATTTATTATTTCTTAAAGCCCATTTTCTTGTTAAGCCTAATGCATCCCTCCAAGGAAAGAATTGCAGCCCAGCGGGGCGGAGAATAACAACTTGACCTTGCGTGGGTATTCCTAAAAAAAGTATAGCTAGGCTAGCCATTTTCAGCTTGAAAAAAATTAATATCTGGGCTGGATATCTGGCTTGGGCTAGACGGGCCACAACCCGCCCAGTTAATACCTGCAACGATGTTTTCATTGTTGTTCAGAGGAGAAAAATTAATATCTGGGGTAAACATCAAAAAACTCTGCAGTGCTCACACCTCAAAAACACAAATACTGCTCGAGCTGCTTGGTCCCAGCTGTCGGCCGCTTCTTGTGCAATTCTCTCGTTTATTGACTACACCCTCGTTTCCACTTTATAATGCTCAATTCAAAAATCTCACCAATCAAGGTAGATGGCGAGTGGAGGAATACTTTTTCTAGTTTTGCAAAAGCACCTAATTAATGCTCTTGTTATCCTTAAAAAAATATGTTTATCAATGCATTAATTGCAATGCATGCATGCATAAAGTACATGCATTGGTCAATTTTCTCATAATACTTGCATGCAATAATTTAATGCACCTTGGAATCTGAACATGTGATGGAAAACAACCAAATTGAGCCTTATAAAATGGAAAAACTAAAATTTGGAGATAAGCCCTATAAATCGGAAAGGAGGGTACATAGATAGACAATGGTGTGGGACCGTGATATCAAGAAACCAGGAGGAAGCAAAATAAATTATAGTTATATATATATATATATATATATATATATATATATATATATATATATATATATATATATAAAATAAGGAGGCACTTGCGTACGTGAGGCTCTGGACCTGGTGGGTCCCCATTGTCATCCTATCCAAGTAAAGTGATCTCCTCGCCCCCGCGCGCTTTCCGCCCGAAACAGTCAGCGCCGGCCGCCCCGCTTCCTGGTGCAGGCGATTGCTCCGCCTTAAAATGACACAAGTGCCGTCCGTCCGTCCATCTGCCGCACACATTAATGATACGCGGTTGCCGAGGAGGCTACTCTGGCGTCACACATCCGTCCCTCCGCCCGCCCACCATTGCTATATAAACTGCTGCATCGTCCATAGCCGCAGTCATCCGCATTCGTTGCCTTTCTCCTGTCCACACCACTACTGCCCACCATGGCTTCCTCGCGCTCCAGCGCTCTTCGGGACGGGCGGACGACGGACCACAAGGAGATAGCATCCATTGCTGCCGACCGGCTGACCGGCAGGCAGCCGGAGGACGACGACGTCCCAATGGAGAACATGGTAGTCGACGATCCGACGCCAACCCCCTCCTCTGCGCCATCCTCGCCGGTGCATTGCACCATGACCATCGGCAAGGCCCGTGCCCAATATATGGACAGGGTGAGGCAGATGTGTGAGGAGCAGTTCCGGGAGGCGCATGCCGACACCGCCTACAACCACCATCTCCTCCAGGAGCACCTGCAGGCAGAGGAGAAGATCGCCGCAGAGCAGGCGGAGTAGGAGGCGCTGCTCGACTCATACCGCTCCGCCCGCAAGGGCCGCCTCGAGCGCTGGCGGTACCGCATGCGGGTGGCGGAGGCTGCGGCCGCCTACAAAGAGGCTAGCAAAGAGGGCGATTAAGCGGGCGAGGCGCTGTTTGGCGAGACCGAGGACGAGGCAGAGGACAATGCCGGCTTCGACGGGTCCTCGCTCCGCTGGCGTCGACGACGCCCTGCTCCGCCGATGCCCCGCGGAGCCAACAACGAGGCAGAGAACACCGCCGGCTCCGCCGAGGCCCCGCGGCGCCAACAATGAGGCAGAGGACACCGCCGGCTCCGCCGAGGCCCCGCCCCACCAACAATGAGGCAGAGGACATCGTCGGCTCAGCCGAGGCCCCATCGTGCCAGCAACGTGGGGGAGGATTTCCACCGCTCCGCTGAGGCGCCGCCTGCCGGCAACGAGACAGAGGCATCGCCGGCTCCGCCGAGGCCCCGCCCCGCTGCCAACGAGGCCCCGCCACACAGAAAACAAGGAAGAGTAGAACACGGTAGGTCGCCGCCGCTCGGGTCCAAGTAAGGCCACCGTTGCTACCCTCCGGTTGAAGCCAAGCTAGGCGGATTGACCATTGACGGCCGGTTAGCTTCTTGGCGGTGACGTGGAGTCGGAGAGTTGCGCTGGAGAAGAACGCTGCTTCTACTTAACTGCTGGTGCAGTTGGCTGACTAACATGTGGGCCCAACAGGCCACATGTCAGTTACGCAACTGCACCTGCAGTTAAGTCACTGAAGCTTCTGTTCGGCTCAGCGGGACACAGGTGGGTAGCTTCGGTTAATTAATTATACCTCCAGCGCACCCCTTTTTAGTTTTTTTTCGAAAAGGAGGATGACCCTCGGCCTCTGCATCTGGGAGATGCATGCGGCCAAAAACACCCCTTTTTAGTTGAAGAATGTATGAAATGTAATGAAATCCAACATGTTTATATGAAATCCGACCGTGTATGAATGAATTTATTTCGATTAGTTCGAATTCCTGTATCACTGGCATTGGATGAACATGCAAAACAATACGTACTAGCATTATTCCCAGGGTGATCACCACGTTTGCAGCAGTTTCACATGTACTCCCTCCGGTCCTTTCTAGTCTGCATACAAGTTTTGTCTGCAGTCAAAGTATCTCTACTTTGACCAATCTTATACAAAAAAATATGCACTTCCACAATGTGCGAAGTAAAAAGGAACAGAAGGAGTACAAAGAGTTTGAGCAACTTTTTAGCGTTTCTGTACATTGCAATCAAACACACAGGCCTGACAATTCATAGAGAATTCAAAACAATCGATGATTATGCATCTCAGTGACTCACATGTCAGAGGCAATATTTACTTCACAACTAAAGAATAAAGAAAAAATTGATCGCTGCTGCTGACAGCAAAGGGCGTCCCATTCGAAAATATCAAACGCATATCTTGCTAAAATCAATGAGCAAAATTTGACAAGGTTGTCCCATTCCAAAATATCAAATGCCTACGATTGTGGAATGGGCAGGGTTTGCCATCAGTTCGGACATTGACATGGCAACTCGTTCTAAATAAACCAGCTGTTCTTTTTGTGCAGTTCCACCAAAATCAACCAAATTCGCGCGTAGCTTGTATGATTTCGCCCTTATATGTTGCAATGCCTTGAACTTATGGACACCTCCTTTCTTGTGGTGGAAATGAATGATTCGATGTATTCATGAACATTTTGTGCAGTTCCCGTTGAAATCAAGCTGAGCACCCCTGTTTGCACAAATACAAAAAAGCGATTAGTATAAAGCAAACTGTACTATGAATTGACAGTTTCAACAGGCACATACATGGTCCATGTAGAGCACACTTTTAGAAAAATGGAACTCACCAGAAAGAATCATAGAACAACATTGTACTCGCGCATCACAGCAAAAAAATGGCGATTTGTCAGTCCTTCTGAGCTGAAGTTAGTTTGGTCTTGTGGGGAGTAATGTAACCATCCTTCAACTGCTCCTTCTGATGAGAAGATAGATAGTGCTTCTTCATCCTGGCATAATCGGAACTAGTCACTTCACGTACTCCATATTCTTCTTCAGAGGAAGATGATCCTGTTGTGCAAAGACAAGAGGACTACTAAATGCTAGCGTCCATGTTTGCTCAAAAAAAGGAAAGGAAATATTAAAAACAACACATATGAAGCACTTCCCAAGGACAATACCACTTTTTCATGACAGTATCTAAACAGTAGCACAACACCAATAGAGATGACAAAGCTCAATCATATGGAAATCAGTGGGCGAGTACCAACCTTTGTCAGGAGGCTGATTGTGTAGAGCATACAGATGAAGCACTTCTCGGGAACCATCTGTTGCTATCTACGGGAGTGGCCATGCTTACTATATACTCCTCGATTAGTTTAATGTTTCCAACATCTTCTTGTGCAGTTCCACTAAAACATATGGTATCTTCAAAGAAGATCCCTGTTTGCACAAGTAGAGATAATTACATATGGCATCAAATCAGTGGCAAAACAATTGCTCGTTCCAGCCATAGCAATAAATTAAGATGCAAAACTATATCATTACTTGTGTCATCACAGTTCCAGTGCTTCATTACAACACCGAGAGTTGATTTTTGTTTTTCTTCCGCTTGTTCTTCCCCGTCATCACTTGGTTCAATAATAGACAAGCTTCGCCTTCAATGTAAGATTTGGCATGTCAATTAGGGAGCACAAGTATAGTACTAAACTTAATTTTCTGATGAAAGTGGCAAAATACAGGTCAGCAGTTGTGAAATATCCTTATCTTACCTCAATGGGATATTACGGTGCACATACAGATTGGAAGTCTTGTCTCCATTTGTGCAGTTCACTAAAATCAAGCAACATTATCGTACAAGTAGCACAACATATGAAAGCAGATTGCAGAATCATGCGAAAGAAGGCTAGTACTGACCTCTCATGATGCGGAATTCAAACAACTCACAAGAAGAAGATCTGAACCAAATTCGCCTTAACGGATAGGAAGTAAGATCTCCTCTTGTGCAGTTCCACTAAGATCAAGCAATCAAGCAACATTGTCGGCGTGACATTTTGGTTGAACTGCACAAAACACTCTTAAAACAAAAGTGTTTTGTGCAGTGCAACAAAATGTCACAATGGCAACGAGGTGAAGTAGATAACCCTGTTTACACAGAGGTGCAAAGGAAACAACTAGTGGTCAATAACGGTGGATGACACAGAAGCCAACAAAAAGAAGCATCTACCTTATCTAAATGGGAAAGAAAGCAAGACAGTAGCATTTCTCAAATGGTGGCATTGATTAATATTAACATAGAGATTATATTAATAATAAAATTTGTTAAACATGTAATTTGCTTTTAACTGTGGCATTGCATCAATTTTCCAGCGGCATTATTAGAGGGTGTTTGTTTACAAGGACATTTTGGTGTAGGGACTAAAAAAACTCCATGTTAGTCACATCTAAACCAAACAGGAGGGACTTTTCGGGACTAAAAGTGGGCATTTGGGACTAAAGAAAGAAGACCCCGAGGGAGTCTTTTTGGGACTTTTTCCAACAGTTGCCCCTGCCATGCATCGCACCTTGTTTCTATTAGTTCATTACTAGGGGTAACATGGTCTTTTATCATGTCATTTAATAACCTCTAGTCCATGTTTAGTCCCTGGAACCAAGCAGGTAGGGACTAGGGAGTTTTTAACCAAACAGGGCCATAGATTAACAACAGCTAATGAGTTGCACGGGACAGTGGATGCACCAGCACCATGTGCATCTACCGATGTACTGTGGTCATGCACAGTCTGTTGCAACAAAGAACAAACAACCAAGGAGCATATTTGTGTTGGTCCCAGTTTTGTTATCTTTAGACACCTTTCCCTATGTGAGCGCAGCAAATCTAGTCCTGCTCAAATCTATTCCCTTCCTTTCCTTTTTGAACTAGTACTTTCGCCCCTTCCTTTCCTCTTTGAACCACATCCTAGATTTATGCGATACAACTTTCCCCACTACTTTCCCCCATTCCTTTCCTCTTTGAACCACGTCCTAGATTCATGCTATACAACTTTCCCCCTTCATTTCCTCTTTGAACCACGTCCTAGATTCATGCTATATACAACTTTTCCCACTACTTTACCCCACTCCTTTCCTCTTTGAACCACGTCCTAGATTCATGGTAGACATGCAGCTAGAGCAATGCATGTGGAGTAAGTAAAATATACCTTAAGGTTCTTGGGGCGTGGTTCGGTGGGCGACGGGACAGCGGCGAAGAAGAAGGGTCGGAGGCCCTCCCGTGCCGCCGCTGGGTGGAAAGTGAACAGCAGCACCAGTCGTGGATTCCCTCCCTCGCCGATGGCGACAGCGTTAAGCCTCCTTCCCTTCCCGGCAAACGGATCCTGCCGGCTCTTTGAGTAGGAGTGAGGGGAGAGAGAGGCCAACGAAGTCTTGTTTAGATCTGGAGAGGGTGAGAGAGTGTGAAGAGAGCAACTACAAGCGCTGAGGATCCAGCGGGAGAGGGCGAGAGAGTGTGAAGAGAGCAACTACAAGCGCTGAGGCTCCAGCGTGTATATATATACTGGAGAGAGAGTGTGAAGCATGCAAACCCTAGAAAACATTTTGACCAGTCAAAGAATCCTCCTGGAAAAAATTATGCTCAAGTGTAGTTATCGAACCCAAGACCTCAAGTTTGATGAGCGAATAGGCTAACCAGCTACACAACCCTCCTGTTATGTTCAACGACAGGAAAATAACCTTTTATACATTCCTGCATTCGTGTGACAGGCATGCCGTGTTTTTTTTTGTGTGTGTGTGGGAGTCATTAGGATTTCAATCATAATCGTGTCATGTGGCTTTGGTGGTAAGACTATCCACAGTGGTGCAGAAATAATACAGCCTTAGTCACCTTACCTCTCTCCACGTAGTACGTTGGGTCCCACCAGTCAGAGGGTGAAACAAACAAATTAATAAGAAAAATTAAAAGCGCCAGCGGTGTATCTTACTATAGAGTATGGTGTGTAGTGTACGATTTTAGCCGCAAGAGTCGGTGCATCCTCTCGTTTCCGGGCGTGTCTAGTAGGGACATGCGGACAGCTGCCACGCCCGCTCCTGACCAGCCTGGCCCACCCAAAGCCCCTCCACCGCCCGCACGTGCTTCCCGCCCGAAACGGTCAGCGCCGCTCCAAAGAATCGGTGCCGCATTCATGCCCGGGCAGAGCGGACGCGACCTCTCACTGGCGCAAGAGTGATGGTTGCTTCGTCCGTCCAACTTACTACTGGGTCTATGTGATTTGACGGCTCATTGGTCTTTATTACTGAGGTGGTAGGACTGCTGGATGTCCCACGCTTTCGGCGAAAGGAGGTAGTAGATTACAATTTTCTCCATTCTTATAGCGGAGGAGTGCAAGGGCAGTGAAAACATGCAGGCTCAGTGATTACATGGCCCACCTCACACTATCACCGTGCGACACCTAACTCTTTACATTGTACTCCCTCCGTTCCTAAATATTACTAGATGAGTCCCCGCTCGTTGCCGCGGAACAGCGGTATATCTCTCTGTGCAAAATTATCGATTTCATAGAACTAAAAAAATCTATAACCGCATGACAAATGTGGTAGCCAAACTAAATAAACTCCCATCATCATTTTGATCATCCCACATAAGGAAAAAAGATCAGCCAACTCCTACTGCATAATGGGATTATATTTTTCTTTTTGACATGTTAATGGGACTTAAAAGCTCACTTACATGCATGCTACCAGTGCATGCTTGCATGCAGACATGTTGATGTGATTTAAAACCCACTCACATGCATGTGCCACGGTATTTCTGCATGCTTGCATGTGGCTTAGTGCCGAGCCTCTCAACGTCTAGATCAGACGGCTATTATGACTGATTTACTTCATCTAACGGCTACGTCAATTTTGATGATGTGGCTCAAGGAGAGGATAGAGAATTCCTAGTAGTGGGGGATAGCTATTACTAGTAGATAAGTCTTTGTAGAGATTCCACTAGCTGAACTACATACGGAACAAAATGAATGAATCTACACTTAAAATGCATCTATATACATCCGCATGTGGTTAATGGTGAAATCTCTACAAAGACTTATATTTAGGAACGGAGGAAGTACTAATATAGTACTAGTACGTACTGTAATTTATCAGCGAGATAAATTTGTACAATGCTATGAAGCTTCCAGCTCCTGTTACATGTATCTTGCGTCCAATGTTGCCCATTGCAACATTTCATCAAATACAAAGGAGACTAACATGCATGCTATTGCATCTCAATGATTGACAGATCATAGCAAATATATACTCCCTCCGTTCCAAAATAAGTGTCTCAACTTTGTGCAAACTTTAGTACAAAGTTGTACTACTACTAAAGTTGACACTTATTTTGGAACAGAGGCAGCTAAAGAAAAAAACGATCCATGCAGTCCCTAGCCCTTGAACCGTGAACCCTGACCAGGCTTCAATTTCCTGGCAACGTTCGAGCTTCCTAATAAATGAAGTTTGCAACCTTTTAACCATCGGATCATTTTGTGCAGTTTCACCAAAATCGAGATGAGCATCCCTGTGGCAAAAAAATTGAAGAAGCGTGATTAGAATAAGATTACTAGGACTAGTTGATGAGACATAAACTCATCACAAATACAGTATGTAGAAGCTAGTAGAGGTATCAGGTATGTGCGGGGAAAAGAAGTAGAGAAATATCCACAGGGAGTGATGTGGGCAGCTGGAGCAGTGGTGCAAGCCGGCTGTAAAGGGAGTTGTACTTGAGGGACGTAGCTCGACCTTGAGGAGGGCGGCGGGAGGCGGCAACTGCCCACGTCGCGGCAGTGAGCAAGGGACGAAGGCAACCTCACCGGCTTTGTGAGAGAGAACGGCGGGGACCCCTGATCGGGACGTGCCGACAGTGGGTTTTTGCTGTCGGCGATGGACACCGCATCTACACTAAGCATCCTCCCCTTCCCCAAGCGGACGTGATCCGCCGGGATGTTAGAGATGTGGCCACAGTTGTTTTGTGCGAGAGAGTGTGAAGAGAGCAACCCCAGCAAGCAACCGTGTAGGCTGGCCCGTCCTGACTATGTATATAGTGGAGCGGTTTCCTTTTCTCTCCATATGAACCTATCATATTGCGTACGTGCCACTGAAGAAAAAATATATTTATAAATGACGCGGCTACTCGTTCTCCTATAACCTTGTGCTTGGCATCTCCAAAATATTAACCTTGCGATTGGCTCTTCGCCTCTTCGGGAAGTCGAGCAATAATGGTAGTGCAGTATATATTGTTCTGGCTATATGAGACCGAATGAATTGCTGCACGTCCACCACGTGGGCGAGGGTCGAGGGGCGAGGGAGAGTGCTACTACATACGGAGAAAAATGAGTGAATGTACACTCTAAAATACATCTATATACATCAGTGTTTGGAGTATGTACTAGTAGTTCATATTGAAATCTACTAAGGACATATATATTCCAAACAATATGATATAATCTCTATAACCAAGGTAGTAGGGACGAGGAGTAAACGGAGGGAGTAGTAAATTTTTCTCCTTGTCCTGCGAGCCACCGCGCGCATGGGCGAGGGAGGAGCAAGCTTCACCTCATCCTGGGAGCCACCGCGCCCGTGGGCGGGGGAGACGGCGTACTAAGCAAGCTTCTCCTCGTTCTGCGAGTTGACAGGACACATCAAAAGTACTCCAGTGTATAGAGCCTTGCCTCTAAGGTAGGCCCCACATGGTTTGCCTATTTTTTTAATTTAACATAACGCGTCAAGTCGCAATTTGTTTGTTCACCCGTGGTAGACGATCCTCCCTCCACCAAGTGGACAACTAGTACACGTGCCAAATTACCACGTGGGCTGCCTTTTTCGTACAGAAATGAGCTCCACCGTGTACCCGCGCGGGTGTGGTTGGGAAAGAGACGGGAGTACGTGCGCCGTGCATGCACCTCTTCTCTTCGTGCACGTCCCCCACCTACGTGGGTGTGTGTGAGAGATACAAACCGCGTTCCTGAGTGTTTTTTGTTTTGTGGTGGGGGTGGGGGTGGGGTGGGGGGTTGATTTCGTGAATTATTTGTGGGAGTATGTGTCGATGACATCTCAAACAAAATTTTGCATGCAATGTGTGTGAAATGGAGGCCTATCCATATCATACATAGAGGGTCGGGCAATCCACGAGAAGAGAGGGAGGGGTCATAGCTATCGATAGAGTCGAAGAGAGGATCAAGTACGGGTGGGTGCAAGATCGATGAAGAGAGCCATCGAAATTGCGTGTGTGTGTGCAAGTCAAAGATATAGGGCGACTGGCCTACCGGAACGTTAGAGGGCACATGTCAAGTTTGTGTGTGGCAGGGAGACATGAC
>NC_041383.1:639755311-639814511 GCF_002162155.2 Triticum dicoccoides
AACTATAGAGGTAGAATGACTCGTATATGTGTTGAGAAGGAGAGACCCGGCTATGTCATGAGGGAGATCGGTCGACATCCATACATAACTGAAGGACGGGAAATATGATGGGACAGAGAGAGAGAGAGAGGAGAGAGAGAGGGAGGGAGAGGGAGGGAGAGGGGTAGAGTGCTGGATGGGTGATGGGGTTGCTTCTCGGAGATGTTAGGAGAGGCCTACTAGACAAACTGAGGGTGGAACTGCAATGTTATCAATAAGAGTGGGGATGTGTTTCTGTGTGTGCCTGTGTGCGATAGATCTGTCGGGATGCATCCATGGATGATGAAGGGGAACCATGTGTTTGGTAAGAAAACCTAACTAGATCGGTAGATCAATTGTTGTTTGTCGGAGGAAGGGAGAGACACAACTAATGAGGTAGATCGATCGATGTGTGGGCAAAAACGAGTTATAAGGACCTAGCTGGCTATATGTATAGCGAGAGATCGGTCGGTGTACGTCCATTTGTTAGAGGCAAATAAGGCCCAGCGAGACGGATAGATAGAGAGAATGGAGCTAGGAGGTGGTGCGAGAGGCCCAACTACTAGCTGGATAGGGGGAGGAGTGTGCGGATGTGAGATCGATTAAAAGAGGGGTGAGAGTTTACACGTGTGTCTGACCATATGAGAGACACGAGGCAAGGACACATAAAGGAGGAGATTGAAGCTGTGTGTGTATGCTGTAGGCAGGCATCGCTGGAGAGGTTTATTGATCGGTGTGTGTCGGAAAGGAGTTGTGGAGACTCTGGGAGAACAACCTAAAGGAAAAATGAATGTGCCCGGTGGATAGAATGCCGAGGGAAGGGGAGGGCGAGGAGGGCGTGTGCATGCCAAGAGAAAGTTAGTGGTAGCTACAAAGGTTAGAGGACTGTGTGGGTGTAAGAGACTAACAAAGATCATAATTTGATATGAAAGCGGATTCATATATTTGAATAGGAGATCATAATGTTTTAAACATTGCATGCATGAATATAGCGGTGATACACGTGCTGTGCACATGTTTTACCATAATGTGATAATGCATGGCGTTTGCAACCCACAGCTAAATGCCGAACAATCTAAACCATACTATACATCAAACAATCTCACATTTTATTTCAATTTGTGATAATATGCGGCGTTTGCAGCTTACAACTAAATATCGAGCAATCTAAACAATACTATATATCGAACATTCTCACATTTTATTTGAATTTTTGGTAATGTGTGGTGTTTGCAAATCACATCTAAATACTTGTAGGCGTAGGGGGCGGGGCACCATACATAATGTGATAAACACATTATACATATGAGACATGGTTTAGATTATGAAGATCTAGCTAGAGCTAGAAATGTAATGTGATTTGAAATCAAAATAAAGTGGATTCAAAAAATCTAGTTCGAGTTCATATAGTACACATAGTTCATATGTAACTCGATACTGATCATGTGGTGTGCTGTGAAGATAATACACAAACGATGGTTTAACTTGACAATAATGATGATTGTAGATCTTATTAAAACAGAGAAACGAATTCAAATGCTTTGACTTCACAACAATCATTACTGTACATCTTATTCAAATTTAGTTCATATTGAAGCGGTAGTATATATGTTTGAAATTTCAACCCGCGCCTTGTTAGCCCGAAATATTTAAGATATATCTTTGTCTCGTTGTGCTCCGACAACTCCCTCCATCTCAACCCGCGCCTTGCTATTCCGAAATTACAACGCGCGCGAAAACTCCCACCTCCTGTGAAATCCCGAGACGCGAAATGCATGTGGTACCCCTGAACCGAAAGAACCGCCTCAAATCGGTGGGGGGTACTTTCATAACTTACCCCACATTTCGGACAAGCGCGTCTCTAAACCATGGTTCCCCACTGCCATCCCATCCGCCCACCCATTCGTACACCGAGGCCGCAAAAACCCGTGACGAAACCCCACACCCTACTCCGTCCACCACCCAGCCGGAGCTTCTTCCCCGACGGCGTCGTCCACAACAACACCTCGACGTCCCTCATCCACCGTACCGGATGAGAATCCGTCGTCGATCTCATTGTCCCGCCGGTTCAGCCACCCCGCCCTCCACCTCCAAGGAGCTGCCCCGATGTTCCCCTCGTCTTTCATGCCACCTCCATTCCCACACCGCTGTCTACACCTGCACCATCGGAAGAGCATCATCATCACCGTTTCCTCGGATGAAGTTGCGGCCTAATCGGCACCACCAAAGAGGTTGTACACTAATCGCCGCATTTTCTTCTTGATTCGATCTCACGGTGCTGCCGGCACTCGGTCCCGAGCTGACATGGCGCGGGTCCATCCACGGCGGCATCGCCGGCCACTTCCTCCACGGCGTCGCTCCCTTGGCGGCGACGTCCACATCAGTAGGAGCTGCTGCTGCTTTAGCTCTTGCTCGCACTTTTGCTCTGCTCTTGCTCTCGGTCCCCTGCCTGGTCTGCTCTTGCTATTGCTCTTGCGCGCGCTGCTGCTCTCGCTCTTGCTCTTGCTTGCGATGCTGCTCCGATTTGGCTACACTTCAGTCGATTGAATCGACTTTTGGGTCAGTCGATTTCCAAGGGGTGGGCTCGCCGGGGTGAAGGAAGAACCAGCCGCAGTGGGGAGGGGGGCTCGCCAGAGAGGTACCCCACTATCTATCTTAGGGTTCAGGATGGGGGCGGTGGTCGCCGGCGGTGGCGGGGCGTTGGCGGGACGGTGGCGTGGGGATCGCCGAAGAAAAATCTCGGCACGGGGGGCCTAGAGGGGTGGATGGGGCGGCAGCGGACCGACGGTGGGGAGTGTTTTTGGGGCGGGCGGGGCGGCGCACCACCGGCCGCGGACGGCGGGGGGCTGGCGGCTCAGGGGGGTAGAGGTTGAAGATGAACCGCATGCCTTTGATTTTGTATCCAACGGCTGCAAAATCGACTGACCAAAGATGAAAAAGTCAGTCGACCGACGTGTAGCCTCACCTTGCTAGTGCATTCAGTTTCAACAGCAAAATTCAGTTTCGACAGCAAAATTCAGTTTGGACAGTTAGGATCAGTTTCGACAGTTAAGTTCAGTTTCGAGAGTTAAGTTCAGAGATGAGCGGCTGATGTATTTTACATCTAGCACTTTGTGGTTATGTATTTTACGTCATGTATTGGAGATGCTATTAGAATTCCACTCAGGTTAACATTGTTCGTTGTCTCTCTTGTCCTGCTTCAGCCTCGGTATCGTACAACTCACCGGAGCTGCTCCAACGACGAAACCCTCCATCACAGCGGAGCAGTACCTCGGGCTCCATTTCCAGATGCCTAAGATCTTCTTCCCCTCCTCCGATAGCAAAGTCAGCCGGAGCATCCTCACCGGCCAACCCAATCACGCTAAGATCGACATGGCTTCGCCAAAGAGGTTGTACACTTGTTGCATCTCTTTTTTACTCTACTGTTATATATATTGTCCACTGAGCACACGGATTTGTCCTTTAGTGTCTCCTTGAAAGAAAAAACGTAGGAATTTTAATATTCACTTGTCCTCGTTTTCAAATTCCTATTCATGAAGCACAAGACTAAGAGATAGTAGCATAATAGCATTATAACCGTACATTTTCTTGTGGTTTGACTTAATCTCACCATGCTTCTTTGCATCCTGTGATCTTCCAATTGTTGTGAATCAAACACCCAGATTGGCAGAAATCCTATGTTTTTAAATTCTCTATTTTGCACGTGCATTCCTATCCTATTCCTGTCTATTTCCTATCCCTGCATTGTTGGAATCCTCCAATTCAAACGAGCCCTTATAGAATTACTTCTCTTACAGATAGTTGTCAAAGAAAACCTTGCATGGTTTGTCCCGGTCCTACTGCACCGTCGTCCACCCCAGCTCAGCTGCTCCAACGACAGAACGGTCCAGCAGAGCAGCGATCCGGCCTTCAGACTATCTTTCGCCGCCTCAGATCTTCTTCCCTGCCGCTGGCAGCCATGAAAACTGCATTACCATCATCAACCGAGCAGATGACCTCGAGGACTACACGGGTCAACAAGAGAGGTTGCACTCTTCCGTGTCTGCTTACGTTATGCATCGCTTAATATTACATGCTACTTTATCGTCCTGTTCACCGATTAGACTCTGAGTCAGCTCCAAACTAATGGTCAAACTTTAGTTTTTAAATGGTTGTGGGGTACATATCGGGGCCGCTATCAATAGTATCTATCTACTATCTGGTTAATCTCCGGTGTCTACTATGAGTTCCATGTTGGGTGGGAAACAAACAGTAAAGAAGCCATTATCTGTATTTATTAACTGAAGCCATTATCTGCCTACTATTATTGGTTTTGGGTCTATCCACAGGTTGCTACCATCACTCCGGATTTCTGCATGCACTCCTTACATAATCTCACTATGTTTTATTCCTATGCATGACAGTTATTGTAAACAATGGAACTGAACATGTAGAGCAAAAGCGACGAGTCTTGCGTGGCAATATAATTTCATGCAGACATCGCTCCATGGTAGGCGCAAAGGCAGCCCCCCTCCACGCATTTCGGATTGTAATCGAGAGGAAGATATCTATTCTGAGGGGGATTCAGAAGGAGAAGATAACTCCTATTTACACCCTGAGGTCTTCGCTCTAACTTGGCACGCTGATGTTGGTTATATCATGCATATGGTGTCTTGCATTGCTTACTTTATACATCAAATATGTCATCTGCTTAGTTTAGACATCCTTTGTGCGAATGCCATCTATTTAGTTTATTCATCGTTTATGTGAATTATGCAACCCCACCTTGTTTAGCCAGTCATCATATATGTGAATTTTGCAATGCCATCCTGCTTAGCCAGTCATCTTATATGTAAATTATATCAGGCCATCTTTTTTTCGTTACATATTACATTCGTCAACAATGTTAGTACATTCAACTGCTCTTCGTGCGCATCAGCCATTTGACACGGTGATGGCAAATTCTGGAGTGAAAACAAGGTCTTCTGAGCAGACTATGCTATCTAACGAAGCGCATATCTCGCTGGTTATGGATAGCTCCTCAGAGGAGGATTCAGAGACAGATGACCAATCCTACCCCCCCCCCCCCAAGGTGTATGCTCTAACTTGGCAGGGTTATGTTGCTCATATCGTGCGTATGGTGTCTCGCATTGCTATGCCATTTGATTAGTTTAGACATGCTTTGTGTGAATGCCACCTGTTTAGTGTCTAATTACCATATATGTGAATTATGCATTGCCATCTTGTTGCAAGACATTATATATGTGAATTATACAATGCTATCTTGTTGCTAAGGCATTATATATGTGAATTATGCAATGCCATGCTGTTTAGCCAATCATCATGTATGTGAATTATACCATGCTATCATTTTTTTGTATTATTACGTGTTCCATTTGTTGACAACGTTTGTATATTCAACTACTCTTCTTGTGCATCAGCCATTTGAAGCGGTGATGGAAGTATCTGGAGTGAAAACAAGGTATTCAGAGCAGACAATGCTACCTGCTAAAGCAGACATCTTGCTGGCTACAGAGAGCTCCTCAAAGGAGGATTCATATACTGATGACCAGTCCTATTTCCCCCCTGAGGTCTATGCTCAAACTTGGCAGGGTTATATTACCCATGTCATGCATGTTGTCTTGCATTGCTTAGCTTTTACATCATATATAGATTGCCATCTGCTTACTTGCTTACTATATAAATCATATATTTGAATTATATCATGCCATCATGTTTATATAGTACATACACATCATCTATCTGAATTATGGCATGGAAACCCATTTAATAAAGACATCATATAGTTATATCATCTCATCTTGTTTAGTGTTTATAGTAATCATATTTAGAATTATGGCATTCTATCCATGAATGTATGTGAATTATGGCATGCCAACCTATTTAATAAACACATTATATAGTTATGTCATGTCATCCTGTTTACATAGTCTCATATTTTGAACTATGTCTTTCCATCTTTTTTAGTTAGCCATCATAATGTGAAATTGTGTCATGCTATCCTGTTTAGTTAGCCATCATATATGTGAAATTGTGTCATGCTATCCTGTTTGGTTAGACAACATAAATATGAATTATTTCATGCCCTCTTTTATTCCCCACTATCCATTGCACCTGTCTATCATACAATGTCTATACTTTCAGTTACTTTTCTTGTTTATCAGCCATTTGAATTGGAGAGCGTGATGGCAGTACCTAAGGGAGTAACAACACGGTCTTCAGAAAAGATAGTGCTACCAGTTGATGCAGATAGAACCACGGTTATACTTGCCCAAGGACCAGATCCACCACACATAACCCAGACTCTCGCAGATTGTACCCCTACCCAGTTGGACAGAGAACCAGCTACACCCCTTTTAACCCCAACCCCGGCAGATAGTAACCCAGTTCCAGTTGACATAGCACCGTCTCCACCACAGAGCACCCAAACATGAGCGGTTAGTAAGGGAACCGCAGTGCCCAAAGCACGAGGACCACCACTCCGAATCCCAACTCAACGCTTAAAGGAGAAGAAGATTTGTTCTCAGGTCAGGTTCTGTAGCTATGGTTCATACTCCTTTGCTCTTGCATTACTGTATTTACTCATACCAACTATTTTCAAATTTGAAGGATGGAATTGAAACTCCAATGGCGCAACAGGTATGTTTTAAACCTATTTCTTTAACTGGTTTGCTATTGTAACCTGCTCTATGTTGATTTCAGTTTCAATTGAATAAATAGTTATGTTCTCATGTCATGCACACTACAAGTGTTGTTATTGCTCTATAGTTACCCACACTTATATTCTATCTATTCTGCTTTGTCTTGAACAAATATTATTTGAATTGTGTCTCTATCTTGATTTGGCAACAAAAACTAGAATGATATAGACCATAAAGTGACCATGGCACATAGATATATGTTTGTTTCATGCTGTTATCCTCTCCACTTTACTACTGAACTCATTTACCAAAATGAGTTTCATATACAACATGGTAAACATGTAATGTGTCTGCTTGTTTCTCTTTTAGAATGCAGACAAAATATTGGAGAACAGTACCGCGTTATCCAATGGTAAAGGAAGTAATGCAGATAAGGTTCAAGATAGTGAGACATCCCTGTTGGTCTCCAAGAAAGTTGATAAAAACTATCTTGACGACAGTGAGGGAACCCAAAAGTCCTGTCTTGATATAGTGTTCGAGTTACTGGCCACTACTGCTGGCACAAGCTCTTCGAACTCGCTGCCTGAATCAGTTCGTCTTCTTGAGTCTCAACTTCAAGTTGAAAGACATTGATCAGATGTGCTGCGACAGGAAGCTGAAGGACTGAGGAAGTCCCTGCAGAATTCAGATGTATATTTTCTGGTGCAACAACAAGCGCTGGAGGATTTAAGCGCCAAACAAGAGAAAGTTAATAAGCTTGCTAAGCATCTTGCCAGCATTATGGGTACCCAGGATATTGTTTCTTGACATCTTCTGAAGTGGTTTCAGTTCTGGATTTGTTTTGCTGCGGTGTTTATTTGCGCTGGTCGCCAACTTTGACAACCAGTGTATATGATATGCTGCTTTGTTCCCTATATTTGCACTGGTGGCGAACTTTGATGCCCAGTGGATGTAATATGTGTAACAGCCGTGATAGCCTAGCATAAGTTGCTTGCTTATTTATTTCCTTGTTGTCTTGTTTATTTGTTTGCTTGTAGTCAGTGCAGTTCTTTTTAAAACTAGGCCACAATAACCATGGGCTAATATTTACTATAGTGACACTAGGCCTCGTACGGGCCGTAGAAACAGTGGGCCTTCTACGGGCTGTAGAAACAGTAGGCCTTCTACGGGCCGTAGAAATAATGGGCCTTCTACGGGCCATAGAAACAATGGGCCTTCTACGGGCCGTAGAAACAATGGGCCTTCTATGGGCCGTAGAAACAATGGGCCTTCTACGAGCCGTATCATCAATGGGCCTTATACGGGCTGTATGACCATAATGGGCCATCGTTAATAGGCCGTATTTGATGACGCTATGAAAACGGCCTAACGTATTAACGGACCACAAACGGGCCAATGTAACCACGGGCTGAATTTGGCCCACAAGCAGAAAATGACAGTAACGGGTTGTAAGTAAACGAATGCTGGAAATGAGCCCAAGAATAAATGGGCTCTGAGAAGGCTGAAAGATTACATTTGCTGGAAATGGCCCAATTGAATAACGGGCCCTTAATGGGTATAAAGTGATATACTGTTCATTACGGGCCAGTTTCACCACGGGCCGTTAGTGGGTGTAAAGTGATACACTGTTCATTGCGGGCCAGTTTCACCACGGGCCGTTAATAGGCCAAGAGTTACATAGGGCCTCATATGGGCCGAAAGACGTCATGGGCCATACATGGGCCAGAAGTGAAAACGGGATGGAATCATATTGGATGGCCCAGATGATGCTACTGGGCCTAATTCGGATTGGGCATAACGGGCCTTGGGGTAGCGGGCTGTAAATGGGCTATATGCGAACAGGCCGTTAACATGCTTTCCATGGGCCGGCCCGCCACCTTTTGACCAAGTCAAACAGGCCGGCCTTTTCACAGGAATGGGCCTCTATTGGGCCGTGCCATGTGTCGACGTATCATAGGCGCCTTCTGTCCAATGAGTGGTTGACATCTGTCCCAACGGTGAGCCGACACGTGTTTCCGCCAGCCAATGATGATTTTACACATGGAAAATCCCCATTGGTCGGGGCTGTTAACGGGTTATTGGATCCAAAACCCGACCCGATAGCTTAACGGCGTTCCGTTACGGTGTATGCCATGTGTTGGTCACCCTTGATGAAAGCAGTTCTATGATGCGCGATTTATCGTCATGGAAGTGGACACTTCCGTGATGATAATTTTGGTAATGTCATGGAACACTTCTACGACAGCACAGGTATGACTATCTTGATTCTGTCATAAATTTGTCATGGATGTACATGCATGACAAAAAATGCGACCTACTCTGACAAACACGTATCATCACGGAAGTGTATTTTTTTGTAGTGTGAGTTTGAGTTGGTTAGCAGCTGCCATCCTTGTTTTGCTAGCATGGATAGGTTGAAGGAATGCAGATCTTCGTAGCCAGCCCCCCTTCTACTTTAGAAAGTGTTAACTTCTCCCAACTGATCCAATGCATCTTGTTCTCATTATCTTGTTGTGCCTAGAAATATCTCCCAATCATCATGCTAATCTACTCGCAAAGTCCCTTAGTTAAGTCAAAACAAGACATGGCAAAGGTGGGTATTGCTTGTGCAATAGCTTTTATCAAAATCTCTTTACCCACCTTAGATAAGAGCTTCTCTATCCAGCCCTGGATACGTGCCCATATCCGGTCTTTCTGATAGGCAAAGACACTTGCCCTTGACTGTCCCACGTACACCGACAGTCCCAAATATCTTTGATTTTGAGTTTCCTTCTGAACTCCTAGTTATTGCATGAAATGAACCTTGTCATGTTGCTTAGTGTTCTTACTAAACATGATAGATGATTTATCAACATCTATAGTCTGTCCTGAGCAAACCTCATAAAGAGAAAGAATGTTTTGAAGATGATGCAGACTTTCTTCATTAACTTTCAGAAGAATTAGCGAGTCATCTGCAAACAGTATATGGTTAAAACACATGGCATCACGACAAACCTTCATGCCTTACAACTCACCATTCACCTCTGCCGTGTTAAGTAAACTAGAGAAAGCTTCATCACAAATTAGAATGATATATGGGGAGATTAGATCCCCTTGTCTGAGGCCTCTACCTGGAGTGATCTCTTCTGTCAAGGTGCCATTGAATTTGAATCTATACTTCACAGTTTTCACACACTTCATGATAGTGGACACCCAACTTTCTGCAAACCCCATCTTTTTCATCACCTCCTCCAAAAATTGCCACTCAACCTTATCATATGCTTTGCTCATGTCTAGCTTCAATGCTGCATATCTAACCAATCCAGTCCTCTTATTTGCATATAACATGTCACTTCATAGGCAAGCAATATGTTGTCCATGATTAACCGGCCTGGCACAAAGGCACTTTGGTTGGGAGATTCAGGGAGGATGGGCTTGAGACAATTTGCCAGGACTTTGGAAATCAACTTATACACTATGTTGCAGAGACTTATATGCCGCGGCTCTTTCAGATTTTTTGGCTTCTTTACCTTGGGTATTAATTAGCACCACACACGTATCATTCCAGCCTTGTGGGATGCCACCTCCATTTAACACATGTATGACTTCATTTGTGACCTTGTCCCCTACTATTTCCCAATGTCTTTTGAAGAACACATGCGGCATTCCATCACACCCAGGGGCCTTTAGGTTTCCCATACTATCCAAGGCCTTCCGTACCTCCTTCCTGGTGAACTCCTTTGTTAAGAATTCATTCATTTCCGAAGTTATCCGGGGAGAGATTCAGTCCAAAAGCTCCTCCATTCGGTTCCCAACCTGTGATTCAAACAGAGAACAAAAGTAGTTAGTTATCTCCGCCTCCTCATCCACTACCTGTCCATTTTATTCTTGAGTTTACTAATGCGGTTCATCTTCTTTCTAGCTGATGCATATGCCTGAAAATATGAAGTGTTTTTATCTCCCTTCTCCATCCAATTAACGTGTGTCCTTTGCTTCCAAAACGTATCGAGTTGATGCTCCATCCTCTCCAACTTATATTTCAAAATCTTCTCACATCGAATAGATTGAGGGGACATGACACTCCTTCGACATGCCTCCAATTCTTTTTTTGTCTCGAAATTCGCTTCTCCAGCTGGCTCAAGCAGGTTGTACTCCACTCAGTCAGATCCTTCGCCACTCCTTTTAGTGCATCCATCACCGAGCCCCCTCTAGCATTTATCTCTCTACCCCATGCATTATCCACCACAATACCACACTGATCCTCTTCCAGCCACTTGGCTTCAAAGCGAAATAGGCCCTTCCTCCCCCTTTGCCTCTTTCTCCTACCCTCCGACTCCACTTGCACAATTAGTGCTCTATGATCAGAGTGCCGAGGGTCACCATGCACCACTTTGTAAAAAGGGAATCGTTGGCACCAGCTTGGTGAAGCCACCACTCTGTCAAGTCTCTCTCGGATATAATTATCCGAGTCATGGTTGTTATTTCGCCAGGTGTATGGATCACCAGCGAAGCCGAGATCATGTAGGCCACACTCCTCCAGAGCACTTTGAAAACTGTCCATAGCTTGCTGTGGTCGAGCCACCCCCTTCCTTCTCACACTGGAGTAGAATCTCATTGAAGTCCCCCTCCATTAGCCAAGGTTTATTGCTATGGTTTTTAGAGTATGCAGCAGTTTCCATGTTTTGTGTTTTTCATCCATCTTTGACTCCCCATAGATACCAGTAAATCTCTAGGAAAAACCATCCTCCTCGGTAATCTCAATGTCAATGTGAAACCGAGAACACCATCCACCTTTAACCGTCAAAACATTCCGCCATTACACTGCCAATCTGCCACTTTGTCCTGCACTTTTCTACACCACCTAGTTAGGGAGCCTAACTTCCACCTAAGCCACTCAAGTCCCTTCTCTTCGTCCTCGTCTCACAAAGAAACATCACTCAGGGTCCTCCTTCTCCCGGATATCCAGGAGCCCTCGAATTACCGGGCCGTTCCCCAACCCTCGACAACTCCATGCCACGAGCTTCATTGCTGCTCACAGGGCTGAAATGCCAGGCCCGCTCCTAAGTTTCCAGTCATTCTTTCGTCACCCTTTTGCTTCTTAAATGGCTCCCCATAAGGCCCATCCTCCACCTCCATTGGCTCTGAGCCTCTCTTCTCCCCTGCCCTAACTCCCAAAGGTTTCTGCACTTTGCTACTTATCCTCGATGTTCTCTTATATGTGCCACCCTGCTTCCCATGCCCCTTTCCTGCATTTTCTCCCACGACATTACTCTATACCACCCCTCTTTTCATGCTGACTAGTTCCTTTGCAACTTCAATTTTCTCCCTACCCAATCCCTCCTTTTCTATTGCTGCTATCTGTTGTTTCATTTCCTCTTGGGTTAGTGACTTTTCTTGTGCTACCTTTGCCTTCACTCTCAAGTCAGCTTCCTTCCGCTCCCTCTCCCGAGCTTCGCTCTCTGCCTTCGCCTTCTCAACCTGCTCCTGCAGCCTTTTTTCTTCATCCTCCTTGTCCTCCATGATTTTATCATTAACACCACCATTCTCTGCTCCTGTATCAGCCCCCTTATCTATGAACATGAGCTGCTTTCTCAAGATTAGCACATCTAAACTTGATGCTGGCAAGTTTTTTAACGGGCTGGACACTTCATCCCCCCTCCTGATTGCCCACTAGCATTGCTACCCTTGCCCGTATTGTCTTTCCTCCAGGATCGATCATCACTTCGAGATTTTCCATTCCATCTTCCATCATAGTAGCCTCGACCATTGCTTCCGCTGCCCGCCCCACTGCTCCATCTCCCTCTATCATATCCTCCCATCCTAGTCTCTATAAAAGCCTTGAGATCCTTTCCAAATTGTGGGTTTTCTCCTTTTTTGCTTTATGGAACAATCCCTAGCATCATGACCCATGATTTCGCACGCAAAACAGAAGTCAGGAAGGAACTCATACTCAAACCTTGCCCACAACTTTTCCTCTTTTTCCTTTCCTTCTACCTCTTTTGTGACAGTGAGCCAACTTCCTCTCATTAACGGTTCAACAACAAGCATCTTCACCTTAATTCTCATGAAAATTTTGATGGCCATACCATCCTCCCCCACATCCACTTCCATTGTTTCTCCTATCAGGTTGCCAATCACCTCTCCATTGTCCCTATGCATGTCCCCAAGAGGCAGGTTAAACACCCACACCCACATTTGCACATGCCAAAATTCATAGTCCTCAATCCTTTTAGATGGATCAAACTCTTCTAGTAGCAGCAAATCTTTATCAAACATCTAGGGTCCCCCTTCAATAGCCTTTCTTTTCTCTAATTCATGTTTGAAAGTAAACAGGAAGATATTCCCCCTCAAATCCTTGCACCTTACCCCTCTCATTGGACTCCATGCCTTCCCTAGCGCCTGGGCCAGTGCATCCATGTGTGCCGGCTTCTCAGAAAACAATTTGGCCATGTCTCTTGGTTCCATTCCAATCTTCCCAGATCCCCTCCCACCGATCTTCACTCCTTTCTTCTCCACCTCCGACAACTTCAGGCCCTGCAGCAGGTCATTCACCTTCTCCATCTCACACAAGCGAGCACAACGAAGTAGTCTCTCGATCTAGGTTTTTGGAGTACTACACCCCCCCCTCGTGCCCAAGAATTAGATCGTGGGTGGAGGCTGGGAGAGGTTTTGCCTGGAGACCTACACACACAATGTGGAAAGCAAGAGGTACCAAAGGGGGACTCCTAGGAGTGCTCCGGCGGGGAGGAGGGGCGGAGCAGCCGGAGAATAGAAACCCTAGAGGCGGGGACGGCGGTGGCGGGAGTCGCCCAAAGAAATGCCAAGGACACCAAACCGTCACCCACGGGACGGACTTCCTTGGGCTGTTTCCACAGACGAGAGGGGATGTGATGGAGTGGCGGCTAGGGTTTAGTCGCCCCCCTGGAGCCTCTCTCACAAAAACTTTTCGAGCCTGCGTTTGTTTCGAGCTGTTTGAGAAATTGAGAATTGTCTTCGCGTGGCAAGATCACAGGAACAGGATGAGCGAGTTTCCCGCGATGGATCACAGAGGTGTTCAGCTGTTCTTCCGACAATGGAACCGGTAGGCATAGGCGGTGCATGCTGCATTTCAGTTAAGGTCAAGTTGGTGCTAGAAGGCATTCCCCCTCATGCTTGGGAGTGCGGCTTTACGGAGGGTCTGCTGGGTTCCTCCTGCCTGGTTGACTTGCTCGAGTCGGAAACCAGTTCGCGGACCGACCTCTCGGCGTTCAAGCTCACGGCATGGACTGCGCAGCTGATACGTCCATTTTGCATCATGCTTTTATATCAATATTTATTGCATTATGGGTTGTTATTACACATTATATCTCAATACTTATGGCTATTCTCTCTTATTTTACAAGGTTTACCATGAAGAGGGGGAATGCCGACAGCTGGAATTCTGGCTGGAAAAGGAGCAAACATTGGAAACCTATTCTGCACTGCTCCAAAAATCCTGAAACTCCACGAAACTTATTTTTCGAATTAATAAGAATTATTGAGCGGAAGAAACACCTTAGGGGGCCTACACCCTGGCCAGGAGGGTGGGGGGCGCGCCCACCCCTACTGGGCGCGCCCCTGTCTCCTGGGCCCCCTGGTGGCCCTCCGGTGTCCATCTTCTGCTATATGAAGGCTTTTACCCTGGAAAAAATCATGGGCAAGCTTACGGGACGAAACTCGGCCGCCACGAGGCGGAACCTTGACGGAACCAATCTAGAGCTCCGGCGGAGCTGTTCTGCCGGGGACACTTCCCTCCGGGAGGGGGAAATCATCACCATCATCATCACCAATGATCCTTCCATCGGGAGGGTGTCAATCTCCATCAACATCTTCGCCATCATCATCTCCTCTCAAAACCCTAGTTCATCTCTTGTATCCAATCTTGTATCCAAACCACAAATTGGCACCTGTGGGTTGCTAGTAGTGTTGATTACTCCTTGTAGTTGATGCTAATTGGTTTACTTGGTGGAAGATCATATGTTCAGACCCTTAATGCATATTATTACTCCTCTGATTATGAACATGAATATGCTTTGTGAGTGGTTACGTTTGTTCCTGAGGACATGGGTGAAGTCTTGCTATTAGTAGTCATGTGAATTTGGTATTCGTTCGACATGTTGATGAGATGTATGTTGTCTTTCCTCTAGTGGTGTTATGTGAACGTCGACTACATGACACTTCACCATTATTTGGGCCTATAGGAAGGCATTGGGAAGTAATAAGTAGATGATGGGTTGCTAGAGTGATAGAAGCTTAAACCCTAGTTTATGCGTTGCTTCGTAAGGGGCTGATTTGGATCCATATGTTTAATGTTGTGGTTAGGTTTACCTTAATACTTCTTTTGTAGTTGCGGATGCTTGCAATAGGGGTTAATCATAAGTGGGATGCTTGTCCAAGTAAGGGCAGTACCTAAGCACCGATCCACCCACATATCAAATTATCAAAGTACCGAACGTGAATCATATGAGCGTGATGAAAACAAGCTTGACGATAATTCCCATGTGTCCTCTGGAGCTCCTTTCTCATTATAGCAAATTGTCCTGGCTTATCCTTTGCTACAAAAAGGATTGGGCCAACTTGCTACACTTTATTTACTTTATTTGCTTGTTACTCGTTACAATTTATCTTATCACAAAACTATCTGTTACCGACAATTTTAGTGCTTGCAGAGAAAACCTTACTGAAAACCGCTTATCATTTCCTTCTACTCCTCGTTGGGTTCGACACTCTTACTTATTGAAAGGACTACGATAGATCCCCTATACTTGTGGGTCATCAAGACTCTTTTCTGGCGCCGTTGCCGGGGAGTTTAGCGCTTTTGGTGAGTGGAACTTGGTAAGGAAACATTTATATAGTATGCTGAATTTTTTTGTTACTTGTCACTATGGAAACTAATCCTTTGAGGGGCTTGTTCGTGGTATCTTCACCCCGACCAGAAGAGCAAAGAGTTGCTCCTCAACCTACTGAACTTATTGAAAATATTTACTTTGAGATTCCTTCGGGTATGATAGAGAAACTGCTAGCTAATCCATTTGTAGGAGATGGAACATTGCATCCCGATTTACACCTTATCTTTGTGGATGAAGTTTGTGGATTATTTAAGCTTGCAGGTATTCCCGATGATGTTGTTAAAAGGAAGGTCTTCCCTTTATCTTTGAAGGGAGATGCATTGATATGGTATAGGCTATGTGATGATACGGGATCTTGGAATTATAAACGATTGAAGTTGGAATCTCACCAGAAGTTCTATCCTATGCATCTTGTTCATCGTGATCGTAATTACATATATAATTTTTGGCCTCGCGAAGGAGAAAGCATCGCTCAAGCTTGGGGGAGGCTTAAGTCAATGTTATATTCATGCCCCAATCATGAGATCTCCAGAGATATGATATTTCAAATTTTTTATGCTCGTCTTTCTCTCAATGATCACAACATGCTCGACACTTCCTGTGCTGGTTCTTATATGCTGAAGACTATTGAATTCAAATGGTACTTATTTGAAAGAATTAAACGTAACTATGAAGATTGGGGTTCCGACGATGGTAAGGAGTTAGGTATGACACTTAAGTTTGATTGTGTTAAATCTTTTATGGATACCAATGCTTTTCATGGATTTAGCGCTAAATATGGACTTGACTCTGAGATAGTAGCTTCTTTCTGTGAATCTTTTGCTACTCACGTTAATCTCCCTAAGGAGAAGTGGTTTAAATATAATCCTCCTGTTGAAGTAAAAGTAGTTGCACCTATTACAGTTGAAGAAAAGACTGTCACCTATAGTGATCCTATTGTTCCTACTACTTATATTGAGAAACCTCCTTTTCCTGTTAGGATAAAGGATCATGCTAAAAGTTCGACTGTTGTTCGTAAGAGTAATACTAGGACTTATACACCTCCTGAGCAAATCAAAGTTGAACCTAGTATTGCTATGGTTAGATATCTTGGATAATGATTTAGATGGGCATGCTATTTATTTCTATGGTGAGACTGCTAATATTGTTAGACCAGATACTAAGATACATAGACCTGTGGTACGCATGCCTGTTATTTCTGTTAAAATAGGAGATCATTGTTATCATGGTTTATATGATATGGGTGCTAGTGCTAGTGCAATACCCTATGACTTATATAAAGAAATTATGCATGATATTGCACTCGCTGAAATATAAGATATTGATGTTACTATTAAGCTTGCCAATAGGGATACCATTAAGCCAGTTGGGATTGTTAGAGATGTTGAAGTCTTGTGTGGAAGGTTAAATATCCTGCTGATTTTCTTGTTCTTGGTTCCCCACAAGATGACTTTTGTCCCATTATTTTTGGTAGTCCCTTCTTGAATACTGTTAATGCTAAGATTGATTGTGAAAAGGATATTGTCACAATTGGCTTAGAGGGTAGGTCTCAGAGTTTAATTTTGCTAAGTTTCATAGGCAACCTTGTGATAGAGAATCACCTAGTAAGGATGAGATTATTGGTCTTGCTTCTATTGCCGTGCCTCCTACTGATCCGTTAGAACAATATTTGCTAGACCATGAAAACGATATGTTTTTGAAGGAAAGAAGGGAAATAGATAAAGTGTTCCTTCAATAGGAACCTATGCTGAAACACAACCTACCCATTGAAATTCTAGGGGATCCCCCTCCACCCAAGGGTGATCCCGTGTTTGAACTCAAACCATTACCAGATAATCTTAAGTATGCTTATCTTGATGGAAAGAAAATATATCCTATTATTATTAGTGCTAACCTTTCAGAACAATAAGAAGAAAGATTATTGAAAACTTTGAAGAAGCACCGTGCTGCTATCGGATATACTCTGGATGATCTTAAGGGCATTAGTCCCACCTTATGCCAACACAAAATTAAATTGGAGGAAGGTGCCAAACCAGTTAGAGATCCTCAACGACGATTGAATCCTAAGATGAAAGAAGTGGTAAGAAAGGAGATACTAAAGCTCCTTGAGGCAGGTATAATTTATCCCGTTGGTAATAGTGATTGGGTAAGCCCTGTCCATTGTGTTCCCAAAAAGGGAGGTATTACTGCCGTTCCTAATGATAAAGATGAATTGATCCCGCAAAGAATTATTACAGGTTATAGGATGGTAATTGGTTTTCGTAAATTAAATAAAGCTACTAAGAAAAATCATTACCCTTTACCTTTTATTGATCAAATGCTAGAAAGACTATCCAAACACACACATTTCTGCTTTCTAGATGGTTATTCTGGTTTCTCTCAAATACCTGTGTCAGCGGGGGATCAATCAAAAACTACTTTTACTTGCCCTTTCGGTACTTTTGCTTATAGACGTATGCCTTTTGGTTTATGTAATGCACCTGCTACCTTTCAAAGATGTATGATGGCTATATCTGACTTCTATGAAAAGATTTGTGAGGTATTCATGGATGATTTCTCCGTTTATGGATCCTCTTTTGATGTTTGCTTGAGCAACCTTGATCGAGTTTTGCAGAGATGCGAAGACACTAGTCTCGTCTTGAATTGGGAAAAGTGCCACTTTATGGTTAATGAAGGCATTGTCTTGGGGCACAAGATCTCTGAGAGAGGTATTGAAGTTGATAAAGCTAAAGTTGATGCTATTGAAAAGATGCCATGTCCCAAGGACATAAAAGGTATAAGAAGTTTCCTTGGTCATGCCGGTTTTATAGGAGGTTCATTAAGGACTTCTCTAAAATCTCTAGGCCTCTGACTAATTTATTGCAAAAAGATATTCCTTTTGTCTTTGATGATGATTGTGTAGAAGCATTTGAAATACTTAAGAAAGCTTTGATCACTGCACCTATTATTCAGCCACCTGATTGGAATTTACCTTTTGAAATTATGTGTGATGCTAGTGATTATGCTGTAGGTGCTGTTCTAGGGCAAAGAGTTGATAAGAAATTGTATGTTATCCAGTATGCTAGTAAGACTCTTGATACTGCCCAGAGAAATTATGCTACTACTGAAAAAGAATTCTTAGCAGTTGTGTTTGCATGTGATAAGTTTAGACCTTATATTGTTGATTCCAAAGTTACTATTCACACTTATCATGCTGCTATTAAATATCTTATGGAAAAGAAAGATGCTAAGCCTAGACTCATTAGATGGGTTCTCTTGCTCCAAGAATTTGATTTGCATATTATTGATAGAAAGGGAGCTGAGAACCCCGTTGCAGACAACTTGTCTAGGTTAGAGAATGTTCTTGATGACCCACTGCCTATTGATGATAGCTTTCCTGATGAACAATTAGTGGTCATTAATGCTTCTCGTACTGCTCCTTGGTATGCTGATTATGCTAATTACATTGTTGCTAAATTTATACCACCTAGTTTCACATACCAGCAAAAGAAAAAGTTCTTTTATGATTTAAGACATTACTTCTAGGATGACCCACACCTTTATAAAGGAGCAGATGGTGTTATTAGACGTTGTGTACTTGAGCATGAACAGGAACAGATCCTATGCAAGTGGCACTCTGAATCATATGGAGGACACCACGCTGGAGATAGAACTGCACATAAGGTATTGCAATCTGGTTTTTATTGGCCTACTCTCTTCAAAGATGCTCGTAAGTTTGTCTTATCTTGTGATGAATGTCAAACAATTGGTAATATTAGTAGACGTCAAGAAATGCCTATGAATTATTCTCTTGTTATTTAATCGTTTGATGTTTGGGGCTTTGATTATGTCGGACCTTTTCCTGCCTCTAATGGTTATACACATATTTTAGTTGCTGTTGATTACGTTACTAAGTGGGTAGAAGCTATTCCAACTAGTAGTGCTGATCATAACACTTCTATTAAAATGCTTAAAGAAGTTATTTTTCCGAGGTTTGGAGTCCCTAGATATCTTATGACTGATGGTGGTTCACATTTTATTCATGGTGCTTTCCGTAAGATGCTTGCTAAGTATGATGTTAATCATAGAGTCGCATCTCCTTATCATCCGCAGTCTAGTGGTCAAGTAGAGTTGAGAAATAGAGAGCTCAAATTAATTTTGCAAAAGACTATCAATAGATCTAGAAAGAATTGGTCCAAAAAACTTGATGATGCATTATGGGCCTATAGAACTACTTAAAAAATCATATGGGTATGTCTCTGTATAAGATGGTTTATGGAAAAGCTTTTCATTTACCTCTAGAACTTGAACATAAAGCATATTGGGTTATTAAAGAGCTCAACTATGACTTCAAACTTGCCGGTGAGAAGAGGTTGTTTGATATTAGCTCACTTGATGAATGGAGAACCCAAGCCTATGAGAATGCCAAGCTATTCAAAGAAAAAGTCAAACACTGGCATGATAGAAGGATACAAAAGCGTGAGTTTAACGTAGGTGATTATGTGTTATTATTCAACTCTCGTTTAAGATTTTTTGCAGGAGAACTTCTCTCTAAATGGGAAGGTCCTTACGTTATCAAGGAGGTCTATCGTTCTGGTGCCATAAAAATCAGCAACTTCGAAGGCACAAGTCCGAGGGTGATGAACGGTCAAAGAATTAAACATTATATCTCAGGTAATCCTATCAATGTTGAAACTAATATTATTGAAACCGTAACCCCGGAGGAATACATAAGGGACACTTTCCTGAACGTTCCAGACTCCGAAAAGGAATAGGTATGTGGTACGGGAAGTAAACCGACTCCAAAACAATTCTAATGGCAATTTTTATCAGTTTTGTAATATTTAAGAATTTTAGGAAGAAAGAAGTAGTCCGGGAAGGACACGAGGCCTCCACGAGGGTGGAGGGCGCGCCCACCCTTCGTGGGCGCGCCTCCCTTTCTCGTGGCCACCTCGTGTGCCTCCCGGACTCCGTTTTCTTACACGCTACGTATTTTGGTCGGTAAAAATTCATTATATAAACTCCCGAAGGTTTTGACCACTGTATCATGCAAATATCCTCTGTTTTCGTTTCGAGCTGTTTCTGTTTCAGATATAGAGCATCATGATGTCTCCAAGCGCTCCCAAGGACAAGTTTTTCGAGAGGGTTATCAACCCCTATCTCGCGGAGGTGCTGCAACACCCTCAAACCATTGAGATGTGTGAGGGGGTGCTGCACATCCGCGATGTGGAGGGACCAAGGCACACCGGAAGCGTGGAGGCAAGGCTCGAAGCCATGGAGCAACAAGTTTTCAAGTGCCAAGGGATGGTGGAGCGTGGCCTCAACGCGAACCAGATGATGATCACGGACTTCACCAATAACCACAAGCTAGATGCCAAGGTCATTGGGGAGACCATCTTCAAGCTTCAAGAGAAAATCGAGCACCTCCAAGCCTAGATCTATGACCTGCAAAACCAGAACTGTGAGTATGAATATAGATTCAAGAGGATGAGTTTGGCTGCAGATTTAAGGATCGCGGAGACTCGATCATCCTTCTATGATGGTGAGCCTATGCCTTGGAAGATAGACGACAAGCCTACATCATCAACAACTCCTACTTCACCACCTCCGAGGACATAATTACACGGGTATGGGCACTCCCCTTGGCAACTGCCAAGCTTGGGGGAGGTGCCCCGGTATTGTATCACCATCACACTCCTATCTTTACCGTTTTATTTAGTTCGATCCCTTTTAGTAGTATCTTGATCTAGTAGATTTAAGTTTTAGTATCAAGTAGTTTTGAGTTTTTCTTTGTGACCTCTTTATGTAATCGAGTCCGTGAGCTATCTATAATAAATATTAGTGTTGAGTCAAGGGCTTTGCTATCTTGCTATGATCTTGAGAAAGTAGAGAATAAAAGAGTTCATATTGATCTTATGGTTAGTGATGACTTCACACATAGAAAGTATGAGGCATAAAAGTTGTTGAGAGTTGATAAACGTAGTTTTGGTCATCGTTGCAATTAATAGGAAGTAATAAGGAAAGAGAGGTTTCCCATACAAATATATTATCTTGGACATCTTTTATGATTGTGAAGCACTCATTAAGTATGACATGCTAAAAGAGTTGATGTTAGACAAGGAAGAAAACGTAATGGTTTATGTTTTCTCACATCTCAGTTAAAGTATATTGTCATTGACCTTCCAAACATGTTGAGCTTGCCTTTCCCCCTCATGCTAGCCAAATTCCTTGCACTAAGTAGAGATACTACTTGTGCTTCCAAATATCCTTAAACCCAGTTTTGCCATGAGAGTCCACCATACCTACCTATGGATTGAGTAAGATCCTTCAAGTAAGTTGTCATGTTGCAGGCAATAAAAATTGCTATCTAAATATGTATGACTTATTAGTGCAGAGAAAATAAGCTTTATACGATCTTGTTGTGGAAGCAATAAAAGCGACGGACTGGATAATAAAGCTCCACATACAAGTGACAATATAAAATGACGTTCTTTTGCATTAAGATTTCATGCATCCAACCTAAACGCACATGACAACCTCTGCTTCCCTCTGCGAAGGGCCTATCTTTTACTTTATGTTTTTACTTTTTGCTTGAGTCAAGATGATCTTCACGTTTCCCCTTTTTCATTTTATCCTTTGGCAAGCTCCTCGTGTTTGAAAGATCATGATATATATATCCAATTGGATGTATGTTAGCATGGATTATTATTGTTGACATCACCTAAAGGTGAATACATTGGGAGGCAACACAATAAGCCCCTATCTTTCTCAGTGTCCGGTTGAAATTCTACAACCACAAGTACCGCTTGAGTGTTAGCAATTGTAGAAGACTACATGATAGTTGAGTGTGTGGACTTGCTGAAAAGATCTATTCTTGACTCTTTCTGATGTTATGATAAATTGCAATTGCTTCAATGACTGAGATTACAGTTTGCTAGCTCCCAATGAAGTTTCTGAACCATGCTTGACATTGTGAATTGATCGTCACTTGAGCATAAGAAATCATATGACAAAATCTATTTATGTTGCTATTATAAGAATGATCATGATGCCCTCATGTCTGTATTTTATTTTTATCGACACCTCTATCTCTAAACATGTGGACATATTTTTCATTACCGGCTTCCACTTGAGGACAAGCGAGGTCTAAGCTTGGGGAGTTGATACGTCCATTTTGCATCATGCTTTTATATCAATATTTATTGAATTATGGGCTTACACATTATATCTCAATACTTATGGCTATTCTCTCTTATTTTACAAGGTTTACCATGAAGAGGGTGAATGCCGGCAGCTGGAATTCTGGCTGGAAAAGAGCAAACATTGGAAACCTATTCTGCACTGCTCCAAAAATCCTGAAACTCTACGAAACTTATTTTTGGAATTAATAAGAATTATTGAGCGGAAGAAACACCTCAGGGGGCCCACACCCTGGCCAGGAGGGTGGGGGGCGCGCCCACCCCTACTGGGCGCGACCCCTATCTCCTGGGCCCCCTGGTGGCCCTCCGGTGTCCATCTTCTGCTATATGAAGGCTTTTACCCTGGAAAAAATCATGAGCAAGCTTACGGGACGAAACTCCGCTGCCACGAGGCAGAGCCTTGGCGGAACCAATCTATAGCTCCGGCGGAGCTGTTCTGCCGGGGACACTTCCCTCCAGGAGGGGGAAATCATCACCATCGTCATCACCAACGATCCTCCCATCGGGAGGGGGTCAATCTCCATCAACATCTTCACCAGCACCGTCTCCTCTCAAAATCCTAGTACATCTCTTGTATCCAATCTTGTATCTAAACCACAAATTGGTACCTGTGGGTTGTTAGTAGTGTTTATTACTCCTTGTAGTTGATGTTGTCGTGGTTCTAAGTCTGACAGTAGAATGGGGGGTAGGTATGGAGAGGCAAGATCCTAGCTATGGAGTAGTTGTACACACGAGTGTTTAACGAGTTCAGGCCCTTCTATGAGGAAGTAATAGCCCTACGTCTCGGAGCCCGGAGGCGGTCGACTGGTTTATGTGTATATGAGTTACAGGGGTGCGAACCCTTCTACCAGTGGAGTGGGGTGGCTTATATAGAGGACGCCAGGACCCCAGCCAACCCACATAGCAGAGGATTAAAGTATATTAAGGCCGGGCGTTACTGGTAACGCCCTACATAAAGTGTCATCATGACCATTAAGACTACTTAATTACAGACCGTTTGGATACAGAGTAGATCCTGAACTCCTGATGGTCGAGTGAGTCTTCATGGTCGAGTGTCTTTAGGTTCGTCGAGTGTCTTCTAGCCGGTCGAGTGGAGTCTCTCTTGGTCGACTGGAAGGTAGCTTCGTCTAAGGATGTCCTTGGGTATGGTATCCTAGATAGGTCCATGACCCTACCCTAGGTACATAACATCATCATTAGCCCCCGAATGGATCGAGGTTCGAGTGAGGAAGGAGTTGATGATTTTCTACGACTCATTTCCTGTGCTTTGATTATGTCGTATCTTGGATCGGCGATTTTTCTTTCGGCGTTGGCGTCAACTTTTACTTCAGTCGCCTTGATCCATTCTTGTCTTCTGTTAAGTGAACTTTTTGAACTTTGGTGAACTTCCGAGCGACGGATCGCAGGAAAGATAGTCTGACAGATTGATCTACTGTTTAGCGGATTCTGCGGGATCCGAAATTTGGGAAGCGCGCGAAGCAGGGCAGACCGCGGCAATCGGATGGGATAAGGCGTGGACGCCTCGATTTCCGCGCCGCCTTTTTCGCCATGTATCATGCGTGCGCGACTGTTTCGGGATGTGACAGGATCGCCCGGACCGACTCGTCGTCCACTCGGAAGCGTCCTTATATAAAGCGCCGGGGGAGGGTTTTTTGAACAGTACCTTCCCATTCTTCTCTCCTCCCTCTTTGCCTCCGCCCACTGCGCCTGCTCTCGCCTCCGCCTATCCGCTCCTCGCACGCTTCGCCGGCGACAATGGTGAAGGAGAAGACGGCGGCCCTAGAGCGCGCGAAGAAGGCGACAGCGACGGGGAAAGCAAAGGGGAGACCGTCCAGTCGGGGCGGATCATCGTCAAGGTCCCGCCTGCCAAAGGGTTGGGTCCAAGGGGATTGGATCCGCTCGACCATCACTGAGAAAGATCTCAATGACCTGGCCAATGAGGGACTGATCCCCCACGGGTCGGCAAGGCTTTCGGGGACCGAGTGTCCGCCGCAGCCGCAGGAGGGTGAGTGCGTTCTCTTAGCCACTCATGTAGACCGTGGTTTTTCTCTGCTGCCGAGCGTTTTCTTCCGAGGGTTTCTGAATTTCTTTGGGGCACAACTCCACCATTTCAATCCCAATTCCATCACCTATCTTGCTGCCTTTGTGTCCATGTGCGAGAACTTCCTGGGTTGTCGACCACACTGGGGTCTCTTCAAGCACATATTCACCTGTCGCTCACAGACAGTGAAAAAGGCGAGTCCGGACGATGAGAGGACCAAGGTTATTCAGATGTGCGGGGGTCTTGTGATTCAGTTGAGGAATAAGAGCACTTTCTTGGCCATGACCCTTCCTGAGTCGGTCAGAGGGTGGCAGTCGACTTGGTTCTACTGCCAAGACGAGTCGACGCCGGGGCAGTCGACTGGTCTCCCTCCGTTCTCCATGGACCGAGTGGACAAACCGTCTTCTCTGAAGGTGCTTCCTGAGGAGAAAGCCGAGGTAAAAATGTTGATGGAGCGCGTGGTCCAACTCGTTCGGGACGGAGTGACGGGCATGGATCTTCTGGAAGTCTTCCTTAGGCGGCGCATCCAACCACTTCAGTACCGAGGCCACCCGATGTGGCTGTACTGCGGTACCAAAGACACCACTCGGGTCCATCCAGAAGCGGTCGACGACGCCACGCTGGAGAGGTGGGTGGCCGCAATCACAGGGAACAAGGACAACCCTCGAGGGGCTAGGAGGATCCCGCCACTCGACTGTACTTATACGCCGGACACGGTATGGCCACTTATCTCCAATTGTAATCTTGCTTTATCCATTCTGCTTTGCCGCGAACTGGTCGATTGATCTTTGTTTTGCTTTGTTGTCTGACAGGCCACCACTTAGTTATACTCGATGCCCAATGGAGCGCAGACGCCGACTGAGGAGGAGGAAGGAAGCGGGGGCGAAAGCTCGGAGGAGTGGGATTCGGATGCTGATGATGATGACGAGGGCGATGACTCTGGTGAGGAGGAAGAAGAGGAGGGGAGGAGGAAGTTGTACCTCCCCGCTCGGAAAGACGCTCGAAGCTTGTCCATGATCCCGCGACTGAGCGTGGTAAGGGGGTCGCGACCGCTACCCAGTTGACCAAGCGCCCTCGGACTACTTCTCTGGCGCCGACTGAGAAGGCTCCAAAGCAATCTTGAGTGGCACAGTTGAAACCTGCGAAGGTCTTGCCGAAGATGAAGATAGTGATCCCCACTATCTCAGGGTAATGGTAGTCTTGAGTTTTCCCCGTTTCATGAACTTGTTCTTGGTCGACTCATGGGCCAATCGACTGACTTTTGGAACTGCAGCGCTTCTACTTCCGATACTTCGGCCAGGGCTGAAGACCACGAGATGGAGGATGCTGCTACCTCAAAACCTGGTATGACTCTTGTGATGCCGTTTTCAGTCGACCGACTTATTGTCTCTAATTTTGATTCTTTCTGCAGCTTCATCTAACATCGTTATCAAACTTCCCGACGACGATGACGAGGAACCACCAAGGCAGAGGAGGAGCAAAAAGGCGTCTGCTGGCAAGGCGACTCAGGACGTGCCAGCACCTGAGACGTTGGTCGTGGAGGGAGACAATGTCACTCGGCCTACCGTAACCTTTGCGGTGCCGTTGACGGGTGCTCGTCCTTCGTCGTCGAGTGCTGCTCAACCCTCGCTTTTCTCAACCTACCCTGTTCCTGAAGACCAAGCTAGCGCTGCTAAAGAAGCAATCCGCCAAGCGGGGGTCATGATGGAGCAAGTTAAGGCAATACGAGAAGCCAGCCAGGCCGCCTATGACGCCAGTTCGGCTCTTCAGAGTAATGTTCAGGTCAGTCGGTCACTGTCTGTTCTGTTAGGATATGATATCTGCAAACTCTTCCTTCTGAAATTCTTAGAGTTTGTCCTACACCCACTGGGTGCGTCGATTGAAATTCCGGATTAGTGGGGGCACGCTGAGTGCACCCACTGGGTGTAGTCCCCAAGGCTATGGTCGACTGCTGGTAGTCGACCATAGGCTTTATGTCTTAAGTTTTTTCCTTACTCGACTAGGTCGAATAGATTCATAGACCGGTGGGGGCACGCTGAGTGCACCCACTGGGTGTAGTCCCCGAGACTGTGGTCGACTGCAGGCAGTTGACTATAGTCTGAAGAACATATCCCGTTTTTTTTTGTGTTGTTGGTTGACTGGTCGACTCTAACTGATGAAACTAGTGGGGGCACGCTGAGTGCACCCACTGGGTGTAGTCCCCGAGACTATGGTCGAATGTTTGCATTCGGCCGTAGTCTTAGAAACGCTATGATTTTTCCTTACTCACTCGGAAGTGAATTGTCTTTGACATCTGTCGATTGGTTCTTCATAGAAATCATGTGACCTTGCGGCTCGTTATACTGAGTTGGAGAACAAACACATTCAGCTCGAGCTCGGTCTGAAACTGGCCCAAGAGAAGTTGACGAAGGCGAAGGAGGAAGCTAAAGGTATGCTTGGTGAGGCCTTTGACGACTGCCTTTGCCTCTCACTTGTTTCCAAATCAAATCTCACTGTAACTTTGCAGACAAAGTGAGGGATGCCCTGAAGAAGCAAGAGCTTGACTTGGCTGAGATGCAAAAAACTGCTTTAGAGAAGACCAGGCTTGCGGATGAGAAGCTGGCTTCAGTGACCAAGCTTGAAGAAGAAAACACCAATCTGAAAGCTGCTCTTGATGCTGCCAACCAGGAGGTCAGTCGACTGAAAAGTGACAAGACCACCCTGAATGACAAGGCTAGTGAGTTGAAGAGAAAGAAGAACGATCTAGAGGCTTATCTGGGTGGACTCGCCAAGAAGTTGTTCCTCATGCTTGAAGGTAATCCTTTGTATCAAATAAATACTTTAATTGTAACCTCCAACTGTTTGTCTTGACTCGGTGGTTGTGCTTGCAGAATTTTGTCAGAACTTTGAAGAGGAGACTGGTCGACTGGAAGTAAACCTGGACCCCATCAACTCTCCTGTGAAAGATGAAGTCGCCATGAACATGCTCCGGCTTGAATCTCGTGTTGCCGCTGTCATCGACTATCTCGCAAGGCTGAAGGTCGCAACTTCTCGCATGGACACAACACTCTGGCCAAGAGAGACACTCCAGAACGACCTCGAGTCCCTGATGACTCAACTGAACGAGGTTCCAAGTCGAGTGCAGGAGTGGAAGAAGTCTTTGGCCAGGTGCGGTGCGGATGTTGCTCTGTCTCTGGTCCGCGTTCACTACAAGGATGCACGAGAGGACAAGCTGGTGGCTCTTAGGGTGGCTAACACCAAGAAGCACGATTTCAGATCTTTCATGGAGACCTTCATTGCTGCTGCCACTCGGATTGCAGATGGAATTGATCTGGACGAGTTTGTTGCACCTTCCAGCCCTCCACGGGAGGGGTAAAAAACTTCTGAGCTTGATACTTGAAATTTGCCTCGGTATGCCGAGTGAGTTTTGTAACAGACAAACCTTAACAGGCCTAGCGCCTGAGCACTTTCGGTTCTGTTAGGTGTTATCCGAACTTGGATTCGATGTTGAATATGTTTGCATCTGGTTTGAGGTGTCTTTTGCAGGTTAAAGCGAAGTGCTCATTGCAATCGACTTGTTCCCCAATACACTTAGGCGAGCACTGTGCTGCAGCTAAGCCCCCGAGTGAGAGGTTTGCTCTCAACTCGGTAGGATTTTCAAAAAACTTAGGCGAGCACTGGGCTGCAGCTAAGCCCCCGAGTGAGAGGTTTGCTCTCCACTCGGTAGGATTTTCAAAAACTTAGGCGAGCACTGGGCTGCAGCTAAGCCCCCGAGTGAGAGGTTTGCTCTCCACTCGGTAGGATTTTCAAAAACTTAGGTGAGCATTGGGCTGCAGCTAAGCCCCTGAGTGAGAGGTCTGCTCTCCACTCGGTAGGATTTCTAAAAACTTAGGCGAGCACTGGGCTGCAGCTAAGCCCCCGAGTGGGAGGTCTGCTCTCCACTCGGTAGGATTTTGTATTGGTGGCGTAGCTCGGAAGGAGAGGGTAGTAGTCGACCTGCACCTTGTCCTCCTTGCAGAGCACACGTTGTACTTGTGACGTAGCTCGAAAGGAGAGGGTAACAGTTGACCTGCACCTCGTCCTCCTTGCAGGGCGCACGTTGTACTTGTGGCGTAGCTCGGAAGGAGAGGGTAGCAGTCGACCTGCACCTCGTCCCCCTTGCAGAGCGCACGTTGTATTTGTACTTAGGCGAGCGCAAAGCTGCAGCTAAGCCTCCGAGTGGAAGGCTGGCTTACCACTCGGTGGAATTTTGTTTATCTTAGGCGAGTACTTGGACTGCAGCTAAGCCTCCGAGTGGAAGGCTGGCTTACCACTCGACAGGATTTTATTTATCTTAGGCGAGTACTTGGACTGCAGCTAAGCCTCCGAGTGGAAGGCTGGCTTTCCACTCGGCAGGATTTTATTTATCTTAGGCGAGTACTTGGACTGCAGCTAAGCCTCCGAGTGGAAGGCTGGCTTTCCACTCAGCAAGATTTTGTTTATCTTAGGCGAAACGGGTTTCGCAGCTAAGCCTTCGTGTGGGAGACTGGCTCACCACTCGGTTAGGATTTTTTTACAGACTTGGGTGAATCGGATTCGCAGCCAAGCCACCCACTAGGGGATTGTTTTGAGTGGACAAAAGAAACAACGATTACTGGGAAAATTATAAAGCTCTTTGTCTTTGATAAATAAACTATAGAAGTACTTTTATTACAACTCATCCGAGTGAATACTTAAGTGTAAAAGGGGCGGAGAAGCTCCGCGTTCCAAGCTTGGGGCTCGTCGATCTGATGCTCGACATTGTAAAGATGGTATGCTCCATTGTGGAGAACCTTGGTGACGATGAAGGGACCTTCCCAAGAAGGAGCAAGCTTGTGTGGTATCTGCTGGTCCACTCGGAGAACTAAATCTCCTTCCTGGAAGGCTCGACTCTTCACGTTTTTGGCGTGGAAGCGACGCAAGTCTTGTTGGTAAATGGTTGATCTGATCAGAGCCATCTCCCTTTCTTCCTCTAAAAGGTCGATTGCATCCTGCCGCGCTTGTTCTGCTTCAGCTTCGGTGTAGAGCTCGACCCGGGGAGCATTGTGGAGAAGGTCGCTTGGCAAGACTGCTTCAGCTTCGTAGACCAGGAAGAATGGAGTTCTTCCAGTCGACCGGTTGGGCGTGGTCCTTAACCCCCAAAGCACCGAAGGAAGTTCATCGACCCATGCACCGGCCGCATGCTTAAGATCACGCATCAAACGGGGTTTCAACCCTTTGAGAATCAAACCGTTGGCTTGTTCTGCCATACCATTCGACTGTGGATGAGCGACTGAAGCATAGTCGACTCGTGTGCCTTGAGACGTGCAGAAAGCTCTGAACTCTTCGGAGTCGAAGTTTGACCCGTTGTCAGTGATGATGCTGTGCGGGACTCCATATCTGAATATCAATTCTTTGATGAAGCTGACAGCAGTACCGGCATTGAGGTTCTTGATGGGTTTAGCTTCGATCCACTTAGTGAACTTGTCGACTGCTACCAGCACATGGGTAAAACCGCTTCTGCCTGTTCTCAAAGGACCGACCATATCCAAACCCCACACCGCAAAGGGCCAGAAGAGTGGAATAGTCTTCAAAGCTGACGCGGGCTTGTGCGACATATTGGAGTAAAATTGACATCCCTCGCACTTGTCGACTATCTCCTTCGCCATTTCATTCGCTCTTGGCCAATAAAATCCGGCTCGGTATGCTTTGGACACGATGGTCCGAGAGGACGCATGATGGCCACAGGTCCCCGAGTGGATGTCATCAAGGATTATTCGACCTTCCTCTGGTGTTATGCATTTCTGACCAACTCCAGTCGCGCTTTCTCTGTACAACTGTCCTCTTATCACGGTAAAGGCCTTAGATCGGTGGACGATCTGTCGAGCCTCTTCTTCGTCCTCCGGGAGTTCTTTCCTCAAGATATACGCGATATATGGTACTGTCCAATCTGGAGTGATCACTAAAACTTCCATGATCAGGTCGACCACTGCTGGGACTTCAACCTCAGTCGGGTCCGTAACACTCTTAGGTTGCGGAGCTTCATCGGTAAAAGGATCTTCTACGACTGACGAAGTGTGGATATGCTCCAAGAACACATCACTGGGGATGGCTTCTCTCTTGGATCCTATCTTCGCCAAATCGTCAGCTGCTTGATTTTTCAGTCGGGGTATGTGGTGGAGCTCTAACCCTTCGAACTTCTTTTCGAGCTTCCTCACTGCATTGCAGTATCTAGTCATGGCTGGGCTTCTAACGTCCCACTCCTTCATCACCTGATTAACCACCAAATCTGAGTCGCCATAAACCATAAGACGACGGACGCCGAGTGAAATGGCCATGCGCAACCCATACAAGAGTGCTTCATATTCTGCTTCATTGTTGGAGGAATCAAAGTGGATCTGGAGCACATATCTGAGCTTGTCTTCTCGGGGGAAAACCAAAACAACCCCAGCACCAGAACCATTTAGCATCTTAGAGCCATCAAAGAACATGGTCCAATGCTCCGAGTGAACTTGAGTCGGCTGCTGTTGCTCAATCCACTCGGCAAGGAAATCTGCTATAGCCTGGGACTTAATGGCTTTCTTTGCCTCAAATTTGACATCAAGGGGAAGGAGTTCAATCGCCCACTTAGCCACTCTAACAGTTGCATCTCTGTTGTGCAGAATCTCTGACAATGGTGCGTCGCTGACGACTATAATGTCATGATCAGAGAAATAATGAGCAACCTTCTTCATGGTCATGTAGATCCCATATACGAGCTTCTGATAATGAGGATATCTTAGCTTCGATGGGGTCAAAACTTCAGAGAGATAATACACTGGGCGCTGAACTTTGAAGGCTTTCCCTTCTTCTTCCCGCTCGACCGTAAGTACTGTATTGACGAATTGTCCTGTGGCTGCAATATAAAGCAACAGAGGCTCTTTGCTGATTGGAGCAGCAAGCACCGGCTGGGTGGAGAGCAGAGTTTTTAACTCGGCAAATGCTGCATCAGCTTCTGGAGTCCACTCGAACTTGTCTGCCTTCTTCATTAGTCGGTAAAGGGGCAATGCCTTTTCACCGAGGCGAGAGATGAATCGACTTAAAGCGGCCAAGCATCCAGTAAGCTTCTGGACATCGTGCACATGCACAGGGCGTTTCATTCGGAGTATGGTGCCAACTTTTTCTGGGTTAGCATCGATTCCTCGTTCTGAAACGAGAAAACCGAGTAACTTTCCGCCAGGTACTCCGAATGTGCACTTCGATGGATTGAGCTTGATACCATACCTTCTGAGATTGGCAAATGTTTCAGCTAGGTCAGTCAATAGGTCGGAACCCTTTCGCGACTTGACCATGATATCATCCATGTACGCTTCCACATTCCGACTGATTTGAGTGAGTAAACACTTTTGAATCATTCTCATGAACATGGCTCCGGCATTCTTGAGGCCGAATGGCATGGTGATATAGCAGAAGCACCCGAATGGAGTGATGAAAGCTGTTTTGATTTCGTCAGGTCCATACAGACGGATCTGATGATACCCGGAATAAGCGTCTAAAAAAGACAATCTCTCGCATCCTGCGGTCGAGTCGACAATTTGGTCGATGTGAGGGAGAGGAAAATGATCTTTCGGGCAGGCCCGATTGATATGTTTGAAATCAATGCACATGCGAAGTGAGTTGTCCTTCTTGGGAACCATGACGACATTGGCGAGCCACTCGGAGTGGTATATCTCTCGGGTGAACTCTGCTGCAAGGAGTCGAGCCACCTCCTCGCCAATGGCTTTTTTCTTCTGAACGGCAGACCGTCAAAGATGTTCTTTAACTGGTTTCGCTTTTGAGTCGACTCTAAGGCGATGCTCAGCCAGCCCCCTGGGAACACCCGGCATGTCAGCTGGCTTCCATGCGAAGATGTCCCAGTTCTCACGGAGGAACTGGATGAGCGCTTCTTCCTATTTAGAGTCGAGTGTTGTGGAAATATGGGTCGGAGCTGCATTGGGGTCAGTCGGGTGGATATGAACTGGCTTCGTCTCCCCAGACGACTGAAATGCTGACTCTGTGGCGGGCTTCTTGGCCCGCAGCAAATCACTCGGATCTGCATTCTTCATGTATTCTTCCAGCTCTACCACTGTTATCTGGTCATCTGCAATGTTTGAGCCTTTCTGGAAACACTCTTCCGCCTTCTTCCGGCTGCCAGTGATGGTGATCACGCCTTTGGGGCCATGCATCTTTAACTTGAGGTACATGTAACATGGTTGAGCCATGAAGCGGGCATAGGCTGGTCTTCCCAAAATAGCGTGGTAGGCGCTTCGGAAATCCACGACTTCAAATGTCAGCTTCTCTTTGCAAAAATGCTTCGAGTCGCCGAACACTACATCCAGAGCTATTTGGCCGAGTGACTCAGCCTTTTTTCCCGAGATGACTCCCTGAAAACTCATGTTGCTGGAACTGAGCCTGGACATCGGAATGCCCATTCCCTTGAGCGTCTCTGCATACAGTATATTCAATCCACTGCCGCCATCCATCAATACCTTCGTCAGTCGAGTGCCTTCGACGACTGGGTCGACCACCAATGCTTGCCTCCCAGGGGTGGCAATGTGAGTAGGGTGATCAGACTGGTCGAAAGTAATGGGAGTCTGCGACCATCTCAGATAGTTTGGTGTCGCCGGGGCGACCATATTGACCTCACGGTTGATCACTTTCAGTCGACTTTTGCTCTCTACATCAGGAAAAATCATCAAAGTGGAGTTGACATGAGGGTACTCTCCATCACTGTCCTCCTTGTCCTCAGCCTTGTCCGACTCCTTCTCTTTGTCTTTCGGCTATTTTCCTTGAAACTGCTGGATTCAGAGCCGGCACTGGCGAGTGGTATGCTTTGGGTAGATGAAGTTACCCTCTTCGTCTTTCTTCGTGTGGATATGACACGGTAGATCCATCACGTCATTACCTTCCTTATCTTTCACCTTCTTGGGGTTCCAAGATCCTTTGGGCTTCCCTTTGAATTTACCCTGAGTCACGACCAGAGCCTCTCCAGGAGCAGCTGGCTTGGCCTTCCGCTTCTGCTTCCGACTAGAATTTCCTTTCTCCGACTGACTCGGCTTGTACTTGCCACTCCGGAGTCGGTCCTCTTCTTCGCCATTGGCGTACTTGGTGGCTATTTCCATCATCCGACTCAGGGTCATATCTCCAGTTCGACCAAACTTCAGGCTCAACTCTCTGTTCTTGACACCATCCTTGAAGGCGTAGACCGCTTGGTGGTCTGACACATTCTCTACAGTATGATGCAAAGTTATCCATCTCTGGATGTAATCTCTCAGTGTTTCACTCGACTTTTGTACGCAAACTTGCAGCTCTGTCAATCCGGCCGGTCGCTTGCAAGTTCCCTCGAACGTCCTGACGAACACTTGGGAAATATCTTCCCAAATGTAAATGCTGCTAGGAGCTAACTGATTCAACCACGCCCTGGCTGAACCCTCTAGCATAAGTGGCAAATGCTTCATGGCCACCTCATCATTACCGCCACCAATCTGAACAGCCACCCGGTAGTCTTCAATCCAAGTTTCAGGCTTAGACTCTCCGGTGAACTTACTCACTCCAGTCGCCAACCTGAAGTTGGGGGGTATCACTGCGGCTCTGATGGCTCTGCTAAAGCATTCTGGGCCTGAAACATGGACTTGGCTGCTTGTGGGCACATCTCTGTCATGACCACCTCTATGAGCTCTGTTCCGGTCGACCAAACCTTGCACGATAATGCACCTCGCGTCAAAGCCTGGCTCTCTGGGGTCGACTGGAGCCCTCCGCCCAACACTGAGCTGGCGTCTGTCATCTTGCTGCTGATGGGCGTTAGACCCACTTCTCGGGGGAGGAGTGGGCACTCGACGCCTGTCATCACGATCAAATCGATCATCATAATGGTCCCGCCGGCCTTCGCGTCCCACTCGCCTCGGAGGCGACCTTGGGCTGTGAGCCGACTGAACAGTATTCGCAGCGATGGATCGACTGTGAATCCTGTTGCGCGACTGAGACACGGCTGAATTCTGATCTCCTGCCGCCCGGAGAAAATCTCTGATCTGCATCAAGCCTCTTCCAGTCTCCGACTGAGAGGGCTGAATTGACTCCGCTATACGGGCTGCAGCTGCCAAATTTGAATCGGGGTTGCGGAAAGAGCTGACGTCGGCGGGAGTCGGGTGCTCGCTGACGCGCACGCTCGTCGAGTGCTCGCTGGAGGTTCTCCAGTCGAGTGCGTTCAGCCAAGGTGGCCAAACATGCCTCTTCCAGGGCACGTGCCTCAGGGGTTTCTCCTGCAATGGGAGTATGCAGGGCATCCTTGTTCCGGCGGTGAAGTTCTTCCCTCTGCTGAGAAGCGAGTGGCTCGGGCTAATACTCTTCGTGGGCCTGAGCGGGATCGCCTCCATCGTCCATCCCGTCATTGCGGGGGAAACCGGGAGGGCTACGAGGCCCATTGACCATCAGGACCTCCGCCGCTAGATCACTGCTATCGCACTCGGATGCAGTCTCTACGGAGCCAGTCGACAGGTCGAACAAGCCGTAGAGAGATTCATCGGGCTCAATTGCCGCGACTTGGGTGGTGGCCGATTGGCGAGCCACCATGTGTCTCACCCATCGCTGAAGTCTCGACCGACCAGAGCGCTTGCGCTGGCGGGAGACAGGGAGGGAAGACCGCACAGGAGTCGACCGGTATGGGGTCGACGGCTGCCGCAACAGGACGCCGCGGACACACGCCCGAAGTGCGTCGCCCCGCGGACGGGGAGCGCGTCGATGTCGAGTGGTGCCTCCTAGAGCCAAGCGGAGTCGTCGGCGATGAAAGCGAGCGCGCCGAGACGGATCTCGCGGCCCTCGACCAGAGTTCCGCCGGAAACCATGATGAAGGCAATCGGACAAATTGCAACTTCTCCAAAAAGTCGCTAAGACACCTGCCCCACGGTGGGCGCCAACTGTCGTGGTTCTAAGTCTGACAGTAGAATGGGGGGTAGGTATGGAGAGGCAAGATCCTAGCTATGGAGTAGTTGTACACACGAGTGTTTAACGAGTTTAGGCCCTTCTCTGAGGAAGTAATAGCCCTACGTCGCGGAGCTCGGAGGCGGTCGACTGGTTTGTGTGTATATGAGTTACAGGGGTGCGAACCCTTCTACCAGTGGAGGGGGTGGCTTATATAGAGGACGCCAGGACCCCAGCCAACCCACGTAGCAGAGGATTAAAGTACATTAAGGTCGGGCGTTACTGGTAACGCCCTACATAAAGTGTCATCATGACCATTAAGACTACTTAATTACAGACCGTTTGGATACAGAGTAGATCCTGAACTCCTGATGGTCGAGTGAGTCTTCATGGTCGAGTGTCTTTAGGTTCGTCGAGTGTCTTCTAGCCGGTCGAGGGGAGTCTCTCTTGGTCGACTGGAAGGTAGCTTCGTCTAAGGATGTCCTTGGGTATGGTATCCTAGATAGGTCCATGACCCTACCCTAGGTACATAACATCATCAGATGCTAATTGGTTTACTTGGTGGAAGATCATATGTTCAGATCCTTAATGCATATTATTACTCCTCTCATTATGAACATGAATATTGTTTGTGAGTAGTTACGTTTGTTCCTGAGGACATGGGTGAAGTCTTGCTATTAGTAGTCATGTGAATTTGGTATTCGTTCGATATTTTGATGAGATGTATGTTGTCTTTCCTCTAGTGGTGTTATGTGAACATCGACTACATGACACTTCACCATTATTTGGGCCTAGAAGAAGGAATTGGGAAGTAATAAGTAGATGATGGGTTGCTAGAGTGACAGAAGCTTAAACCCTAGTTTATGCGTTGATTCGTAAGGGGCTGATTTGGATCCATATGTTTAATGCTATGGTTAGTTTTACCTTAATACTTCTTTTGTAGTTGTGTATGCTTGCAATAGGGGTTAATCATAAGTGGGATGCTTGTCCAAGTAAGGGCAGTACCCAAGCACTGGTCCACCCACATATCAAATTATCAAAGTACCGAACGCGAATCATATGAGCGTGATGAAAACTAGCTTGACGATAATTCCCATGTGTCCTCGGGAGCTCCTTTCTCATTATAAGAAATTGTCCAGGCTTATCCTTTGCTACAGAAAGGATTGGGCCACCTTGCTGCACTTTATTTACTTTATTTGCTTGTTACTCATTACAATTTATCTTATCACAAAATTATCTGTTACCTACAATTTCAGTGCTTGCATAGAAAACCTTACTGAAAACCGCTTATCATTTTCTTCTGCTCCTCGTTGGGTTCGACACTCTTACTTATCGAAAGGACTACGATAGATCCCCTACACTTGTGGGTCATCAGTAGGCAGAGGAGACCCCCTCTCTTCGTTGGCTGGCGGTGCCCGAGCCTGGGTTACATTCGCCCTTGATGGAGCCGACATTGCTGCAGTACAAGGTGCTTATTCATCTGGACGAGGTGTTCGATTACAGAGCAGTGGATGAGCCATTATTCCTGGGCGCTTCTTCAGATAGTGGGCAGAGTGGCATCCTGGAGCAGGACACTGATCTTGGAGGCCCTGGAGGTGGTGTGCTATCATCGCGGCCGGGTTGGCAATTCGGGGGTCGTGATGTTCACGGCGCTCAGGCCGGGACGCGTCAGCGCACTATCGCCGCCGGCGAGGTCTGGGATGGTGAGGCAAGAACCATGGTGGAGCTAGGCTGGCGTCTCCCCCACATGGATGAGGTGGTTGAGGTGGCCCCAGCGATTCGGTCCTTCCTTGTTGGACTAGGAGAAGGGGGAAGGAAAGGAAGAGGAGGAGAAGGAAAGAGGGGGCCCGGCCCCCCTTGCCCTAAACCAATTCGGTTTGGGCCTTGGGGGCGCACCCCACACTCCCCTTGCTGCCCTCTATTTCCACTAAGGCCCATGTAGGCCCATTAAGCCCCTTGGGGTTCCGGTAACCCCCCGGTACTCCGGTAAAATCCCGATTTCACCAGGAACACTTCCGACATCCAAATTTAGGCTTCCAATATATCAATCTTCATGTCTCGACCATTTCTAGACTCCTAGTCATGTCCATAATCACATCCGGGACTCCGAACAACCTTCGGTACATCAAAACTCATAAACTCATAATATAACTGTCATCGAAACCCTAAGCGTGCGGACCCTACGGGTTCGAGAACTATGTAGACATGACCGAGACACGTCTCCTGTCAATAACCAATAGTGGAACCTGGATGCTCATATTGGCTCCTACATATTCTACAAAGATCTTTATCGGTCAAACCGCATAACAACATACGTTGTTCCCTTTGTCATCGGTATGTTACTTGCCCGAGATTCGATCGTCGGTATCTCAATACCTAGTTCAATCTCATTACCGGCAAGTCTCCTTACTCGTTATGTAATGCATCATCCTGCAACTAACTCATTAGTCACATTGCTTGCAAGGCTTATAGTGATGTGCATTATCGAGAGGGCCCAGAGATACCTCTCTGACAATCGAAGTGACAAATCCGAATCTCGAAATACGCCAACTCAACATGTACTTTAGGAGACACCTGTAGAGCTCCTTTATAATCACCTAGTTATGTTGTGACGTTTGGTAGCACACAAAGTGTTCCTCCGGTAAACGGGAGTTGCATAATCTCATCGTCCTAGGAACATGTATAAGTCATGAAGAAAGCAATAGCAACATACTAAACGATCAAGTGCTAAGCTAACAGAATGGGTCAAGTCAATCACATCATTCTCTAATGATGTGACCCCGTTAATCAAATTACAACTCATGTATATGGCTAAGAAACTTAACCATCTTTGATTCTATGAGCTAGTCAAGTAGAGGCATACTAGTGACACTTTGTTTGTCTATGTATTCACACATGTATCAAGTTTCTGGTTAATACAATTCTAGCATGAATAATGAACATTTATCATGAAATAAGGAAATAAATAATAACTTCATTATTGCCTCTAGGGCATATTTCCTTCAGTCTCCCACTTGCACTAGAGTCAATAATCTAGTTCACATCATCATGTGATTTAACACCAATATTCATATCTTTATATGATTAATACCCACAGTTCACATTGTCATGTGACCAACGCCCAAAGGGTTTAATAGAGTATTAAGGTATGATCATGTTTTGCTTGTGAGAGAAGTTTAGTCAACGGGTCTGTCACATTCAGAGCCGTATGTATTTTGCAAATATTCTATGTCTACAATGCTCTGCACGGAGCTACTCTAGCTAATTGCTCCCACTTTCAATATGTATCCAGATTGAGACTTAGAGTCATCTGGATCGGTGTAAAAGCTTGCATCGTTGTAACTCTTTACAACGAGCTCTTTTATCACTTCCATTATCGAGAAATATTTCCTTAGTCCTCACAAAGGATATTCTTGACCGTTGTCCAGTGATCTACTCCTAGATCAAAATTGTACTCCCTTGCCAAACTCAGAGCATGGTATACAATAGGTCTGGTACACAGCATAGCATACTTTATAGAACCTATGACTGAAGCATAGGGAATGACTTTTCATTCTTTTTCTATTTTCTGCCATGGTCGGGTTTTGAGTCTTACTCAACTTCACACCTTGCAACACAGGCAAGAAATCCTTCGTTGACTGTTCTATTTTGAATTACTTCAAAATCTTATCAAGGTATGTATTCATTGAAAAAACTCATCAAGCGTCTTCATCTATCTCTATATATCTTGATGCTCAATGTGTAAGCAGCTTCACCAAGGTCTTCCATTGAAAAACTCTTATTCAAGTATCCCTTTATGCTATCCAGAAATTTCTATATCATTTCCAATGAGCAATATGTCATCTACATATAGTTTTAGAAATGCTACAGAGCTCCCACTCACTTTCTTGTAAATACAGGCTTCTCCAAAAGTCCGTATAAAACCATATGCTTTGATCAACTCATCAAAGCGTATATTCCAACTACGAGATGCTTGCACCAGTCCATAGATGGATCGCTGGAGCTTGCACATTTTGTTAGCAACTTTAGGATCGACAAAACCTTCTGGTTGCATCATATACAACTCTTCATTAATAAATCCACTAAGGAATGCACTTTTGACATCCATTTGCCAGATTTCATAAAATGTGGCAATTGCTAACATGATTCGGACAGACTTAAGCATCAATACGAGTGAGAAAATCTCATCGTAGTCAACACCTTGAACTTTGTCAAAAACCTTTTTCGACAAGTCGAGCTTTGTAGATAGTAACACTACTATCAGCGTCTGTCTTCCTCTTGAAGATCCATTTATACAATATGGCTTGCCGATCATCGGGCAACTCCACCAAAGTCCACACTTTGTTCTCATACATGGATCCCATCTCAGATTTCATGGCCTCAAACCATTTCGCGGAATCTGGGCTCATCATCGCTTCCTCATAGTTCGTAGGTTTATCATGGTCTAGTAACATGACTTCCAGAACAGGATTACCGTACCACTCTGGTGCGTACTGTACTTTGGAAGACCTACGAGGTTTTGTAGTAACTTAATCTGAAGTTTCATGATCATCATCATTAGCTTCCTCACTAATTGGTGTAGGAATCACTGGAACTGATTTCTGTGATGAACTACTTTCCAATTCGGGAGAAGGTACAAATTACCTTATCAAGCTCTACTTTCCTCCCACTCACTTCTTTCAAGAGAAACTCCTTCTCTAGAAAGGATCCATTCTTAGCAACAAATATTTTTCCTTTGGATCTGTGATTAGAAGGTGTACCCAACAATCTTCTTTGGGTATCCTATGAAGACGGATTTCTCCGATTTGGGTTCGAGCTTATCAGTTGAAACTTTTTCACATAAGCATCGCAACTCCAAACTTTAAGAAACGACAGCTTAGGTTTATTGCTAAACCATAGTTCATACGGTGTCGTCTCAACGGATTTAGATGGTGCCCTATTTAAAGTGAATGCATCTATCGCTAATGCATAACCCCAAAACGATAGTGGTATACCGATAAGAGACATCATAAATCGCACCATATCCAATAAAGTGCAGTTACGATGTTCGGACACACCATAACGCTGTGGTGTTCTAGGTGGCGTGAGATGTGAAACTATTCCACATTGTTTTATATGAAGGCCAAACTCGTAACTCAAATATTCTCCTCCACGATCAGATCGTAGAAACTTTATTTTCTTGTTACAATGATTCTCCACTTCACCCTGAAATTCTTTGAACTTTTCAAATGTTTCAGACTTGTGCTTCATTAAGTAGATATACCCATGTCTGCTCAAATCATCTGTGAAGGTCAAAAAATAATGATACCTGCGACGAGCATCAACACTCATTGGACCGCATACATCGGTATGTATTATTTCCAATGTGTCACTAGCTCGTTCCATTGTTCCGGAGAACAGAGTTTAAGTCATCTTGCCCAAAAGGCACGGTTCGCAAGCATCAAATGATTCATAACCAAGTGATTCCAAAAATCCATCTTTATGGAGGTTCTTCATGCGCTTTACACCGGTATGACCTTAAACGGTAGTGCCACAAATAAGTTGCACTATCATTATCAACTTTGCATCTTTTGGCATCAGTATTATGAATATGTATATCACTACGATCGAGATCCAACAAACTATTTTCATTGGGTGTATGACCATCGAAGGTTTTATTCATGTAAACAGAACAACAATTATTCTCTGACTTTAAATGCATAACCGTATTGCAATAAACATGATCAAATCATATTCATGCTCAATGCAAACGCCAAATAACATTTATTTAGTTTTAACACTAATCCCGAAAGTATAGGGAGTGTGCGATGACGATCATATCAATCTTGGAACTACTTCCAACACACATCGTCACTTCACCCTCAACTAGTCTCTGTTTATTCTGTAACTCCTGTTTCGAGTTACTAATTTTTAGCAACCGAACAAGTATCAAATACTCAGGGGCTACTATACATACTAGTATGGTACGCATCAATAACATGTATATCAAATATACCTTTGTTCACTTTGCCATCCTACTTATTCACCAAATATTCAGGGAATTTCCACTTCCAGTGACCATTTCCTTTGCAGTAGAAGCACTCAGTTTCAGGCTTTGGTCCATCTTTGGGCTTCTTCGCGGGAGTGACAACTTGCTTGCCATTCTACTTGAAGTTCCCTTTATTTCCCTTTGCCCTTTTCTTGAAACTAGTGGTCTTGTCAATCATCAACACTTGATGCTTTTTCTTGATTTCTACCTTTGTTGATTTCAGCATCACGAAGAGCTCGGGAATTGTTTACGTCATCCCTTGCATACTATAGTTCATCACGAAGTTCCAGTAACTTGGTGATGGTGACTAGAGAACTCTGTCAATCACTATCTTATTTGGAAGATTAACTCCCACTTGATTCAAGCGATTGTAGTACCCAGACAATCTGAGCACATGCTCACTGCTTGAGCTATTCTCCTCCATCTTTTTAGCTATAGAACTTGTTAGAGACTTCATATCTCTCAACTCGGGTATTTGCTTGAAATATTAACTTCAACTCCTAGAACATCTCATATGGTCCATGATGTTCAAAAGCGTCTTTGAAGTTCCGATTCTAAGCCGTTAAGAATGGTGCACTAAACTATTAAGTAGTCATCATTTTGAGCTAGCCAAACGTTCATAACGTCTGCATCTGCTCTTGCAAATAGGTCTGTCACCTAGTGGTGCATTAAGGACATAATTCTTCTGTGCAGCAATGAGGATAATCCTCAGATCACGGATCCAATCCGCATCATTGCTACTAACATCTTTCAACATAGTTTTTCTCTAGGAACATATATAAAACATAGGGAAACAACAATGCGAGCTATTGATCTACAACATAATTTGCAAAATACTATCAGGACTAAGTTCATGATAAATTAAAGTTCAATTAATCATATCACTTAAGAACTCCCACTTAGATAGACATCCCTCTAATCATCTAAGTGATCATGTGATCCAAATCAACTAAACCATGTCCGATCATCACGTGAGATGGAGTAGTTTTCAATCGTGATCATCACTATGTTGATCATATCTACTATATGATTCACGCTCGACCTTTCGGTATCCAGCGTTCCGAGGCCATATCTGTATATGCTAGGCTCGTCAAGTTTAACCTGAGTATTCTGCTTGTGCAACTGTTTTGCACCTGTTGTATTTGAACGTAGAGCCTATCACACCCGATCATCACGTGGTGTCTCAGCACGAAGAACTTTCGCAACGGCGCATACTCAGGGAGAACACTTTTACCTTGAAATTTAGTGAGAGATCATCTTATAATGCTACTGTCATTCAAAGCATAATAAGATGCATAAAGGATAAACATCACATGCAATCAATATATGTGACATGATATGGCCATGATCATCTTGCGCCTTTGATCTCCATCTCCAAAGTACTGTCATGATCTCTATCGTCACCGGCACGACACCATGATCTCCATCATCTTGATCTATATCAATGTGTCGTCACATGGTTGTCTCGCAAATTATTGCTCTTGCAACTATTGCTATCGCATAGCAATAAAGTAAAGCAATTATTTGGCGCTTGCATCTTATGCAATAAAGAGACAACCATAAGGCTTCTACCAGTTGCCGATAACTTCAACAAAACATGATCATCTCATACAACAACTTATATCTCATTATGTCTTGACCATATCACATCACAACATGCCCTGCAAAAACAAGTTAGACATCCTCTACTTTGTTGTTGCAAGTTTTACGTGGCTGCTATGGGCTGAGAAAGGACCGTTCTTACCTACGCATCAAAACCACAACGATAGTTCGTCAAGTTAGTGTTGTTTTAACCTTCTCAAGGACCGGGCATAGCCACACTCGGTTCAACTAAAGTTGGAGAAACTGACACCCGCCAGCCACCTGTGTGCAAAGCATGTCGGTAGAACCTGTCTCGCGTAAGCGTACGCGTAATGTCGGTCCGGGCCGCTTCATCCAACAATACCCCGAACCAAAGTATGACATGCTGGTAAGCAGTATGACTTGTATCGCCCACAACACACTTGTGTTCTACTCGTGCATATAACATCTACGCATAAAACCAGGCTCGGATAAGACTGTTGGGGAAGGTAGTAATTTCAAAAAAAATTCCTACGCACACACAAGATCATGGTGATGCATAGCAACGAGAGGGGAGAGTGTTGTCCACATACCCTCATAGACCGAAAGCGGAAGCGTTAGAACAACGCGGTTGATGTAGTCGTACGTCTTCACGGCCCGACCGATCAAGCACCGAAACTATGGCACCTCCGAGTTCTAGCACACGTTCAGCTCGATGACGTCCCTCGAACTCCGATCTAGCCGAGTGTTGAGGGAGAGTTCCGTCAGCACGATGGCGTGGTGACGATCTTGATGTTCTACCATCGCAGGGCTTTGCCTAAGCACCGCTACAATATTATCGAGGAGGACTTTGGTGGAGGGGGGCACTGCACACGGCTAAGAGATCAAGAGATCAATTGTTGTGTCTAGAGGTGCCCCCCTGCCCCCGTATATAAAGGAGCAGGGGGGAGGGGGCGGCCGGCCTAGGAGGGGGCGTGCCATGGGGAGTCCTACTCCCACCGGGAGTAGGACTCCCTCCTTCCTTGTTGGACTAGGAGAAGGGGGAAGGAAAGGGAGAGGAGGAGAAGGAAAGAGGGGGGCCGGCCCCCTTGCCCTAAACCAATTCGGTTTGGGCCTTGGGGGTGCGCCCCACACTCCTCTTGCTGCTCTCTATTTCCACTAAGGCCCATGTAGGCCCATTAAGCCCCCGAGGGGTTCCGGTAACCCCCCGGTACTACGGTAAAATCCCGATTTCACCCGGAACACTTCCGACATCCAAATATAGGCTTCCAATATATCAATCTTCATGTCTCGACCATTTCGAGACTCCTCGTCATGTCCGTAATCACATCCGGGACTCCGAACAACCTTTGGTACATCAAAACTCATAAACTCATAATATAACTGTCATCAAAACCTTAAGCGTGCGGACCCTACGGGTTCGAGAACTATGTAGACATGACCGAGACACGTCTCCGGTCAATAACCAATAGCAGAACCTGGATGCTCATATTGGCTCCTACATATTCTATGAAGATCTTTATCGGTCAAACCGCATAACAACATATGTTGTTCCCTTTGTCATCGGTATGTTACTTGCCCGAGATTCGATCGTCGGTATCTCAATACCTAGTTCAATCTCATTACCGGCAAGTCTCTTTACTCATTATGTAATGCATCATCCCGCAACTAACTCATTAGTCACATTGCTTGCAAGGCTTATAGTGATGTGCATTACCGAGAAGGCCCAGAGATACCTGTCCGACAATCAGAGTGACAAATCCTAATCTCAAAATACGCCAAGTCAACATGTACCTTTGGAGACACCTGTAGAGCTCCTTTATAATCACCCAATTACGTTATGACGTTTGGTAGCACACAAAGTGTTCCTCCGATAAGCGGGAGTTGCATAATATCATAGTCATAGGAACATGTATAAGTCATGAAGAAAGCATTAGCAACATACTAAACGATCAAGTGCTAAGCTAACAGAATGGGTCAAGTCAATCACATCATTCTCTAATGATGTGATCCCGTTAATTAAATGACAACTCATGTCTATGGCTAGGAAACTTAACCATCTTTGATTCTACGAGCTAGTCAAGTAGAGGCATACTAGTGACACTCAGTTTGTCTATGTATTCGCACATGTATCAAGTTTCCGGTTAATACAATTCTAGCATGAATAATAAACATTTATCATGAAATAAGGAAATAAATAATAACTTTATTATTGCCTCTAGGGAATATTTCCTTCAGAGGACCCACACATTATTTCGAGTTTGAACGTGGTGGGCCCCTTAGAGAAAAGCAGCTGTCCAGGATTGGCTATGCCAGGCCAGGTTGATGCCTTGGAGAAGGAGACCGCGGTGGCCCCACTGGAACTTACCAATGGTGAGAAAGTTGTGGAAGAGACAAATTGGGTGCCAATCGCAACGCGAGGCGCGGATCACGTCGATCACCTGACACGGGAACCCGAGGAAATCAGGAAGCTGGTGGGGGGATCCAAAGTTGGCAACATGGTGGGCCTGATGCCCATGGGCCTGGAATGATGGGATGGTTGGATGGGAATCATGCACATGATGAGGCCCCGATTGGCTCGCCTCAAACCGTGCATGCTGGGGATGTGGATAGAAGCATGCTGATGGAACTTGACGCCAGGAGGTCCCTTTGCCCCGGACTATGAATGCTCCTAGGAGACTTCAACATGATTTTGAGGGCTAGTGAGAAGAATAACAATAACATCAACCGGAGAATGATGACCAAATTCTAGAACTTTGTGGATGAAAATGAATTGAAGGAGCTTTACTTGCACGGTCGCTTATACACTTGGTCTAATCAGAGGGATGATCCTAGTTTAACCAAAATTGACAGGGCGTTGGCATCCGTGGATTGGGAGCTCATGTATCCGGATCTCTGCTGCAAGCACTGGCATCGGGCGTCTCGGATCATGCGCCTTTGCACCTCTTGACGAACATGCACTTCTTCAAGAGAAACGTTTTCGGTTTGAGGTATTCTGGACAAAGCTTGAAGGCTTTGAGGAGGCGGTCAAGGAAGCCTGGGTCATGACTCGATCATCGATCCGTTTAAAAGAATGGACACCCTCCTCAGGAACACGACGACCTTCCTTCAAGCTTGGGGGCAGTGGAAAACTGGTAAAATTAAAGTGCTCATGGCTGTTGCAAATTGGATTATCTTCAGATTTGATCAAGTGCAAGAAAATCGTCGGCTCTCAGGCTTGGAGCTTTGACTAAGGAAAACACTCAAGTTAGCCTTGCTTGGGTTGGCTTCATTGGAAGGACGATCGATCGCCAATGCTCACGCATCAGATGGTTAAGAGAAGGGGATGCGAACACAAAGCTATTTCAGGCCGTAGCTAATGGGAGAAGGTCTAAGAACTTCATCCCGCATGTTAATCTTGGTGCAGAGATCATCATTGAACAACAAATAGATTGAGGAGGTGTCCTACCATACCTACAATGATCTGCTTGGTACGGCGCATGCTCGGAAATCTTCTCTTGACTTCCATTCTCTGGGATTGTCACAACTAGATCTCTCGGACATGGAAGATATGTTCATAGAGGACGGGGTTTGGAAGGTGATCAAGGAAATTCCCGCAGATCGCGCTCTAAGTCCTGACGGTTTTATTGGTCTCTTCTACCACAAAGCATGGCCGATTATCAAGCAGGACATCATGGCGGTGCTCCTTAAGCTTTTCATGGGAGATGGTAGAGGATTTGGGAAACTAAACAAGGCTCATATCGTGTTGGTCCCTAAGAAGGCGGACACAAAGGAGGTGGGAGACTATAGACCGATCACCCTACCTCATAGCTTTGCCAAGTTGTTCTCCGAGATGCTAGCAAACAGGGCACGCAAAAGGATGCTGGAGATCGTTGCTGCAAACCAGTCCGCATTCATCAAAGGGAGAAATATTCATGATAATTACCTCCCTGTCCGCCAAGTAGCCCGCAAGATCCACACCACCAAACAGTCAGGTATCTTCCTCAAGTTGGACATCTCTTGTGCCTTTGATTCGCTATCTTGGTCCTTCTTGCTAGAAATCTTGGAAGCAAGAGGCTTTGGGCATCGTTGGTTAAAATGGAACGGCTCCATTCTGGGTATGGCTAGCACTAAAGTGATCGTGAATGGAGTCCCAGGAAGGCCAATTTTTCATGCCAAAGGACTGCGACAAGGGGATCCGGTCTCCCCCTTGCTGTTCGTTATTGCCATGGATGCGCTCACATCCATCATCTGCAGAGCAGAAGAAGTTGGTGTTCTCAGCTCTTTCCGTGGCATATCATCCATGCAGAGGCTATCCATCTATGCAGATGATGTCGCTATGTTCATAAAACCCTCGGAGCAAGATCTTCTCTGTGTCAAGGAAGTGTTGAATGTGTTTAGGTCAGCCTCGGGCTTGAGGATCAATTATGCTAAATCGGCTGCAATTCCCATTGGTGCTTCAGAGGTGGAGAGACAAAGGATCCTGGATATACTGCACTGCCCGATTGGCACTTTCCCCTGCCATTACCTTGGTATTCCACTTTCCATCAAAAAATTGACCAACATACTCACTAATTCTTGCATTCTTATATTCCGCAACCTACTAATTCTTGCATTCTTATATTCTTGCTGAGTATGTCCCAACATACTCACTATTGTTTTCCTTTTTCCTCTGATATGCACAGAGTGCGCGTGAAGTGGGCATGGTGAGGAGTTAGAGGAGCATGAGGAATAAGTCGACGCCTAGGCCAGGGTGTCAAAATTAGCAGTCTTTGTTTAATCCTTAAATAAAGTCAGTGAAGAATAAGAGGAAGTGCTATCAATACATGTGCATATGCACGTGGTTGAACACTTGGCCTACTATCTATTATTTGGTTAAGTGAGGGTGTAAGCTATTATGTAAAGAATAAGCTGGAATTAAAGTATTACTTGTGCCCTGTTGTTCTGATATATGCTACTCATGCCTTGTGTGCTTATGAGTGTTCTTCAACTCATAAGGACACGGCGACTGTCACATTTATTTCCGAACCTTCGGGTCGTGACAGTTTTAGTGGCATCAGAGCCTCGTTTAAAAATTTAATTAACTAGGTATAAACCAGATAATCAGGGCTAGTGAGGGTAAAGAGTGTTTATGAGCAAACTAACTAGGAGATAACCCTGGCCTAGTAAAGGAAGTAGTGCTGGTTGGTTTGAGTATGGTGAGGGACGTACTAGAATAGGTTGCATAGTAAGGCTATGGAGTAGTCCTGGGATAGGGTAGTAGCTATGCTGTCTCTCTTTATCTGGTTTTCTAATGTGATGGATGTGTTGTCCAATCCAGGCATGGAGTTTGTTGACATCACAACCAAGCATTTTCTGGAGCAGTTTGTGGCGCTGTTCGGACTTGCTCCACCAGTTGTCTGTTGGAGGCCTGCTCCTGAGGGATTGTACATTGTGGGGGTTCAGGTTAACCTTGGTCCTGCGGACAGGGTTCCTCACGTGTACTATGAAGCTGCAGGAGCCACTATCCCTGAGGCGGAGCAGGCAGCCTGCCTGATGGTGATCCACGCCGTAGCTGCCGAACGTAATGTGGAAATTAGGGATATTAACTACTACCACCTAGGGTACCTGCAGCATCAGGTGGAGGATCTGCGCAAGAAGCTGATGGAGGCCGAGCATCTTTGTGCTGAACTGATGAACATTGTCCGCTCCAGCGAGAGTGAGGTCGCTTTTCTGGAGCGCCTCACTCACAGGTTCTATCGTCGCATTCGCTGCCTGAGGGACACTGTGGCTGCACTGCAGCATGGTGGTGGCGGAAGTTCCAGCGGCAGTGTGTGAGCAGTGGATGGGCATCAGCATCGTAGCAGTCCCGTTGGGGTCCTTTCAATAGTATTTAGTATCTTTAGAATAAAATCTTGCAGGGTATGAGTGTGGGTGGTTCAGGTTTTGGGACTGCAAGATAGACATGGCGTGAGGTGTGGAGGATGACACTAGTTGTCCTTTGGGTTTGAGGGAGCCTCTAGTTATGGTGTTATGTTGTGCTTGTAATGTAAGGACTGAGTTCTATGTGTTGGGATGGTCTAAGCATGCTGCTACGTTGCCGTGTAGCTCATGTGGTTTTCTCTTAAAAAAACTAAAGTTTGATCTTGGTGAAGCTAAAGAAGTGTCTTTCTGTTGATGTTTGTTTTGCCGATTACTATCTCTTCACAAGAACAGCTGGTAACTAATTTGTTCCTCATAATAGCAGTAGGATGTGTGTATAACTTTGCTTAAGTGACCTGATGAGTGCTGAGAATACGAACTTTCTGGACGAAATTAAAGCAAAATAAATTGATGTTTCAGTAAATCAGCGGAATGGTAGTACACCATGTACTATTGGTGAACAGTACGTGTGTGAGCTAGACTATGCATGCGTGTGTGTGAGCTAGACTATGCATGCATGTGTGTGAGCTATGGGTTATGGGTTGTAGGACGTGGCCTACACTACCTACTTTTAGTAGGCACGTGCTAGTTTATCTGGACCTTTACTAATTGTCTACGGTGCATGTCCCGCTACCTCTCAAGCAAATTGCTATGTGTTGTATGATTATTCTTATTTTTCCATGCTGTCGTGGCTAATTTGATAAGTTCATTATCATAGATGACTGATAATGGCAGCAACGGTACGAGTCGTGATGGAAATAATTCGGGCAATACAAATGCTGGATTATTGGTCCAAGAACTTGGTGACCAGAGTGTGCTGGCCAATCTGCTCACTAACATTTTGGGCAGACAGCAAGAGACTCAACAACGTCAAATGGATATTCTGGAGCGCGTTGTAAAGAATGATAGCCACCGGAGTGGAGTTGGGGAATTTCAAAAACTCAAGCCGCCCTCATTCCCCGGGACTGCTAATCCGCTTGAAGCGGAAGACTGGATCACCGCTATGGAGAAAGCATTTGAGGCTATGGGCTGCACCAACGAAGAGAAAGTCATTTATGCAGTTTATATGCTAAAGTCAAGCGCTTTTGAATGGTGGGACGCTCACAAAAAGTCTTACCCAGAGGGTACTCCCCTGACATGGATATTGTTCAAAGAGGCATTCTATAAAAAGTATTTTTCAGAAAGCATCAAACGCATCAAAGAAAGGGAGTTTCTTGAGCTTAAACAAGGGAACAAATCTGTAGGAGAATATGAAATTGAATTCTCTAGAATTGCAAGATTTGCTCCAGAGTTCGTCCAGACTGATGGCTCCAAGGCTCGACGCTTCGAGAGCGGTCTACGTCAACCACTTAAGCGGCGTGTGGAAGCCTTTGAGTTAAATACTTTTAGAGATATGGTGAATAAAGCCCAGTTGTTGGAAAAGGGATTTCAAGAGGAAAGGGGTGATGCTGGTCAGCCATCTAAGAAGTTTAAATTCAATAATGATAATAGGCAAAATAATGGGAATTTTAGAACAGGTGGTCGCCCAGAACGAACCAGAGGCAACTCATTTGGGAGTATGCCAAGGAGATGCCCAATCTGTAACGGGAATCATACACCAAATATTTGTCCAGATCGTTGGGGGAAGTGTTACGCATGTGGAAAGCCGGGACACACTCGGTACGAATGTCCTAATAATAAACAAAGCATCAACCCTCTCACTCCTGCTCAGCAAAGGCCTATGGCGCTGCCCCAGCCACCTCAACCATTATATCTACCTGGCCCTTCTTCCACTTATCACTCAAATCAGTATGCCAAGACTAATACTGCTAATCGAGCGCAAGGACTTCGTCCAAATAATCGAGAGAAGCCTCACGGAGGGAACCAAGCTAGAGTATTCAATCTAACTCAGAAGAATGTTGAGGAGTCCAACAACATGGTGACAGGTAACCTTTTAATACGCTCTCATCCAGGAAAAATCTTGTTTGATTCTGGTGCCACCCATTCATTTGTTGCTACAAAATTCATGAGTAAACATCATATCCCTAGCAGTACGCTAGAAGGGTCTATTTATGTTGACACACCTATAGGAAGCAGAAGTACGAATTTAATTTGCACTTCTTGTCCCATTGAGATCATGGGATGGAAGTTTATGGCGGATCTTATTGTAATGGAAATGCAAGATTTTGACATAATACTTGGCATGGACTGGTTGCAAGAGTATAGAGCCACTATTGACTGCTATGAAAAACAAATTACACTCAGACTTGATGGTCAAGTAGAGATTGTGTATCAGGGTGATAAAAAGAGCCAGTCACGGACTCTTATGACAAAATTAGACAAGAAGGAAATCAATATCAAGGATATTCCAGTGGTAAATGAATTTCTTGATGTCTTTCCGGGAGAGTTGCCGGGACTACCACCGGATCGAGAAATTGAATTTGCTATCTTATTGATCCCGGGAACCAAACCAATCTACAAGGCACCTTATAGGATGGCACCTGCGGAACTTAAGGAGCTAAAAGTACAACTCAAAGAGTTGGAGGATAGGGGATTTATTCGCCCTAGTGTTTCACCGTGGGGAGCTCCTGTTTTATTCGTTAAAAAGAAGGATGGAAGTTTAAGATTGTGCGTTGACTATCGGGAATTAAACAAGGTAACTATAAGCAACAAATACCCTCTTCCGCGGATCGATGATTTGTTCGACCAACTACAAGGATCCAAGGTTTTCTCAAAGATTGATTTACAGTCTGGTTACCATCAGTTAAAGATTAAGCCAACTGATATCCCCAAGACCGCTTTTCGCACCCGCTATGGACACTATGAGTATCTAGTGATGCCCTTCGGTTTGACCAATACTCCTGCGGCTTTCATGGATTTAATGAATCGAGTCTTCAAGCCTTATTTGGATCAATTTGTGATTGTGTTCATTGATGATATTCTTATATATTCAAAGACGGAGGAAGAGCATTCAATGCATCTAAAAATTGTGCTACAAACACTGCGGGAACATAAATTATATGCCAAGTTAAAGAAATGTGATTTCTGGATGAATAAAGTTCCTTTCCTTGGCCATATAATCTCAGAAGAAGGGATATCAGTAGATCCTGCAAAAGTTCAAGCGGTGGCAGAGTGGCAAAGGCCCTCCACTGTAACTGACATTCGAAGTTTCCTTGGGCTGGCGGGGTACTACCGCCGATTTATATTGAACTTTGCAAAAATTGCTGCACCTTTGACTCATCTAACAAAGAAGGGAATTAAGTTTGAGTGGTCAGATGAGTGTGAGAAAAGCTTTCAAGAATTAAAGAATCGACTAGTCTCAGCCCCAGTTCTTGCTTTGCCTGTCGGTGGGGAAGAATTCACCATCTACTGTGATGCCTCAAAAATTGGGCTTGGGTGCGTACTTATGCAAAGGGGGAAAGTTATTGCTTATGCATCTCGCCAGCTAAAACCATATGAACAAAATTATCCAACTCATGATATGGAGCTAGCAGCGGTAATTTTTGCTCTAAAAATCTGGAGGCATTATCTTTATGGAGAACATTGTGAGATATTTATTGATCATAAAAGTTTGAAATATATATTCACACAAAAAGAGTTGAACATGAGGCAAAGAACGTGGCTAGAATTACTGAAGGATTACGATGTTAATATTAACTATCACCCAGGAAAAGCCAACATAGTGGCAGATGCCCTGAGCCGAAAGGCGTACTGCAACATGACTACCCTGGCCACACGTGAGCCCCATATATTGAGAGATCTGGAAAGACTAGGGGTGGAACTAAAGGTTCACGTGCCAGGAGATCGAGTTATGTTAAATACTCTTCAAGTCACATCAACCTTAGAAAGGCAGATCATGGAAAAACAAATGGTTGACCAAGACTTGTTAAAGATAAAGAAAGATATTAGTGATGGAAAGCCATCGGAATTTAATATTGACTCTGCTGGCGCCATACGTTTTAGAGACAGGATCTGTGTACCTAATGATTTGGAATTAAAGAAACAAATCTTGGATGAAGCCCACTCGTCTCTATACACCATGCACCCTGGGAGCACTAAAATGTATCAGGATATTAAGAGGACATTTTGGTGGAATAATATGAAAAGAGAAATTGCAAAATTTGTTTTGGAGTGTGATGTGTGCCGGCGCATAAAAGCGGAACATCAGAAACCGGCCGGACTTCTACAACCATTGTCAGTACCACTCTGGAAATGGGAGGAGATCAGCATGGATTTTATCCAGGGATTACCACGAACGCCATCAGGACACGATAGCATATGGGTAATAGTGGATCGACTAACAAAGCCGGCGCATTTTATACCTGTTAAAAAGACCTTTTCTTTGGAAAGGTTGGCCAGAATATATATTAAAGAAATAGTGTCATTGCATGGTGTTCCCTTACGCATAGCATCAGATAGAGATCCTCGTTTTGCCTCAAAGTTTTGGATAAGTCTACACAAGGCATTGGGAACAAAATTGGACTTTAGTACTGCATATCATCCGCAAAGCGATGGACAAACCGAACGAGTAAATCAAATTGTGGAGGACATGCTCAGGTCATGTATTTTAGAATTTAAGGGAGCATGGGATGAATATATGCCTTTGGCCGAGTTTGCATACACTAACAGTTATCAATCAAGTATTCAAATGGCCCCTTACGAGGCTTTATATGGTAGGAGGTGTCGAGCGCCGATTTATTGGGATGAGGTTGGAGAAAGAAAGTTTTTAGGACCTGATATAATTCAAGAAACTGAAGAAAAAGTAAGGCTTATACGCGAGCGACTCCGAACTGCACAGAGTAGACAAAAGAGCTATGCTGACAATAAAAGAAGAGATTTTCACTTGGAAACAGGAGACTTGGTATATTTGAAAGTCTCTCCAATGAAAGGAGTTAAGCGTTTTGGACAGGGAAAGAAGTTGAGTCCGAGATATATTGGACCCTTTCCCGTGACCAGACAGATCGGAGAGGTAGCCTACCAATTAGAGCTACCAGAGGCTCTCGCTGGAGTACATAATGTATTCCACGTGTCCTTACTTCGTAAATGCCTAAAACCGCCACATCAACCGGCGGAACTAGAACTGTCCCAAGTGAGAGAGGATCTATCATACGAAGAATATCCCATTCGGATATTGGATATTAAAGACCGTGAGACTCGACGCCAAACTATTCGATTTGCCAAAGTACAATAGAATAATCACAGCGAGGATGAGGCCACCTGGGAAAGGGAAGACGACTTAAGAAAAACCTTTCCGCACCTTTTCAATGATTAAGGTATGCAAATTTCGAGGTCGAAATTTTTGTAAGGAGGAAGGGATGTAATAACCTAAAAATATGCGATGATAATTATTTTAATTGGATAATTATATTGTGATTAACTGTTAAGCTATTAAGATAAAAATAAAAAAAATAGTTTACCAAACATTAGTAGATTACGTGTACAAAACATCTCACTGCCTAGGTTCTAAAATATCTGGGTTTATCTGTTAAAATGTTATTCTAGAAGAGAAAAGAGTAGATAAGTTCAATGTCCTGCAGATTACTTACGCAGGGAGAATACCTGCGGTGTGTTCCAAAAAAAATATCTATGCTAAGGAAGCAGCGAGTAGATAAGCATCCACAGTAACCAGGGTGAGCCAGCCGTGGGGTAGTCGGTACCTGGGTTAGATCAGTCTCATCCACGTAGCCCTTCCTCGACAGATGTCACCCTTTCAACCCTCTTCTCTTGCACTATAAATAGCTTCTCAACCGTGCGGTACTGGTCGCCCGCACCCAGAAAATTCCCCACTTTAGTTGGAAGCAGTCAGCGGAGAGCGAGCGACCGATCGGAGAAGCTGCGAAGAAATTGAGGACAAGGAGGTATGGCTGCTAGCTTTAGCCAACGCCCTGTTCCTCGTCTTGTCTCATGAAGTCATCTAAGATTCTTGAGGGTAGCTAGCTGTAGCATCTCTCCTCTCCTACTACATGTTCCTGTTTTCTTTCCATCGATTTTCACACTTGAGGTGATATTCTTGCTTAACGGAAGATGTGGTGTTATGGGTAAATGAACGAAAAGATTCTAAAATACTGGAAGTTGCATCAGACTGATTCCATTCTATTGATCCATGCTTTGTTACACTGATGAATTTATTCGCTGGCTTAAGAAGAAACAACTAGTACTAGTTGGTAAGAAAGACTGGGAACAAGTAGTACTAGTACTACAGGACCCATGCATGCGTACATCTCCTGTGTAAAGAAATAATCTTCATGGCTAGCTAGCATGCATGCAGGTGGTTGTATTTCTCAAATTTAATAGCTGGGAACAGTACTGAGGTTAAAGTGGGATGTGCACGCCTCACTCTAGCATAGCCAAGTACTATAGAGCGACTTGTTACATCCCTGTACTGGTACTGCATATAGCTGCTCATGTCCATGTTGCCACTTGCAAGTCACATGAAATAATAAGCTGATGGGCGTTTGTAACATGCTTAGGTTGGAGCTCAGATTTAGCCGAGGAGGAACCGCTGCAAGGCAAGACTGTGCATATCGTCTTCTCTCTCAAACTGAACTTTTAATATATGTTAACAATTAATTGGTTACTAGCATTAATGTTTTTACATATGAATATAAGTGATGAGCTGGTAATTATTATGCCTGTGAGAACCATGCGTGCATGGTTGACGGATTGATCGAACGATGATGTTTGAATAATCTAAGAACGTACACCGTCGTGATCATGGTAAGTGTGGTATATCAAGCCCGGGGCGGTCGATACCTGAAATAACGGTACGCGGCTAATTTAGTCGGTACTAGTGTGAGATGGAAGATACCTCACACAAGTAGGGGACTCGGTGTCGTGATTCCCGGAGATAGGTATTACCATTGGTGGAGATTACGACGGTTATTAGTATGTCTCTGCAGAGATTATTGCTATAGGTTTGCGCCGGTATAATTCCATCCTGCTCCTGTAAGGTAACAGGAGGCTGAAGCATCTTTACCTTATGCACATTCAACTTGCAACCTACTAATTCTTGCATTCTTATATTCTTGCTGAGTATGTCCCAACATACTCACTATTGTTTTCCTTTTTCCTCTGATATGCACAGAGTGCGCGGGAAGTGGGCATGGTGAGGAGTTAGAGGAGCATGAGGAATAAGTCGACGCCTAGGCCAGGGTGTCAAAATTAGCAGTCTTTGTTTAATCCTTAAATAAAGTCAGTGAAGAATAAGAGGAAGTGCTATCAATACATGTGCATATGCACGTGGTTGAACACTTGGCCTACTATCTATTATTTGGTTAAGTGAGGGTGTAAGCTATTATGTAAAGAATAAGCTGTAATTAAAGTATTACTTGTGCCCTGTTGTTCTGATATATGCTACTCATGCCTTGTGTGCTTATGAGTGTTCTTCAACTCATAAGGACACGGCGACTGTCACATTTATTTCCGAACCTTCGGGTCGTGACAGATGCGCGCTTTCTTTTGGGCTGGGAAGGACAAGATCAATGGCGGGCAGTGCCTGGTTGCATGGGACACGGTGGCTCGTCCCACAACATTTGGAGGGCTCGGGGTGAAGAACTTACAGCTGCAAGCGTTGGCCCTTCGTGTTAGATGGGAATGGCTCCGGAGGACTAATCCTAGTAGGCCGTGGCAAGGAATCCCTATGCTTGAAGATCAGGATGCTAAGATGATTTTCAATAGCTTGGTAAAGATCAAGGTTGGCAACGGAGAAAGAGTGCTCTTTTGGAAGGTCCGATGGATCCATGGATTCACAGTCAGTGAGATTGCACCTAACATTGTGCAGATGGTCAACGGTCGTGCGCGCAACACTAGGACAGTGCAGCAAGCTATGATTGACAATGCATGGGCTAATGACGTGCATGGTGACATCTCCCTTGTGACTCGCATACAGGTCGCCAACCTTTGCCACGCTATAGCCACGGTTGAGTGTGACCTGGACAAGCCATATCTCTTCTCATGGCCAGCGGATAAGTCTGGGAACTATACGGCCAAATCAGCCTATGAGAGGCTTTGCTTGGGTTTGACAAGAACGCTGGTGCATATTTGCATCTGGAGGAGTTGGGCGCCTCTTCGATGCAAATTTTTTGCTTGGCTGGGCTCCCAATACATATTGTGGACCTCGGCTTGAAGGGCACGACATGGGTTGCAAGCGGAGTCTTCAAGCTGCTTCACTTGTGCACAGGCGGAGGATAACGTCAACCACATACTCACCCAATGCACTTATGCTAGGGAGGTTTGGCACGGTTGCTTCGAGGCTTTGCGGATCAACACCCAGATCCCCACTTAGACGGACACACTTGTTGACTGGTGACTTGATAAGAGAAGGAGTTTCTCTGACAGAACACGATGTGGTTTCGATTCTTTTGTCATTGGAACGGCTTGGTCATTATGGAAACAGAGGAACGCTAGAGTGTTCAACAGGTTGCATGATCAGAGGTCCCCAACACAGCATATGGATCAGGTGTTGGCTGAGATCAGGGAGTGGAGGCTTGCGGGCTTGGGTGTTGGAGGTTTAGATCCGTTCGTGAGAGAGTGATCTAGTCTAGTTTGGTTGGTGTAGGTGTGGTGTTTTGTCATTTGAGATGTTCGCATCCTGAGTGACTTCTTGTAAATACTTTTTCTGCCTCCATTGGCATACTCTTGAAAAAAAAGAAATTGAGAAATTCTTAGTATCGAAGTTATGTCATTTTTCTGTCGGTCAGAGTCACCGGCGAGAGCAAAACGAAGCGACAACTGCAGAAGAAAACTGAAAGGGCTCAATTAAAAGAACCTTTTGGCTTCGCTTCCTCGTCGCTGGTGATTCGTATGCTAAGCATGAATGCGCCGGCCACACAAAATTGATGTAGTACACGTATGCGTCTCCTCGATCGCCGGACGCTCGTCGATCGAGTAAATGCAGCAGTGGCCATCGTGGTGTACAATAAGAACCTCACAAGCGCACGCTAGTCTGCCCCTCCCATTGCTGTAACCTGATAAACACTCCATGTCCAACTCGAGCGCGTCCTCCCACGGCACCAGCGGCGGCGTGGCCGTAACGCCATCCATGTCCGCGTCGGCCATCGTCGCCAACACGACCGGAACAAGTCTCTAAGCCGACGGCCAAAAGTATGCCGATGGCGATCGTCGGCCTCTTCCAGACTATGTCGACAGCTGGCCCCAGGCCGTCAGCGTACAAAGGCCGTCGGGCTATCCCGGTATACGCCGACAGCCCCCGTCGGCAAAGGAAGGCCGTCGGCATAGCCGGATCTACGCCTAAAGCAGCCGTCGGCATATCCGGGCCGTCGGCATAGCTGTGGGCCCAACGACCACGCCCACGACGGGCGGCTAACGGCGTTGGATCTATGCCGACGGCCGGGATGGCCGGCCGTCGGCATAGATAAGGTTGCCATGTCATCGATCCAGACCGCACCGACCAAGGCCTATGTCGACGGCTGTCGTCGGCATAGATGACACGTCATCGATCCGTACCGCGCCGTCCATGCGCCCTGATCGTAGCTATGCCGACGGCTTTGCCGTCGGCATAAATATTTTTTTCATTTTTTTGCATAGCTATATTTTTATGTTTTTTACGTATTATTATTTGACTAACCTACATGTAGCATTTGTTAATATATATAAGCATACATACATTTTTTTCGATTCTATACGAAGGGGTGTGTGACCCCCCTCACGTACGGCGCCGACGCCGGCCGACACCTGGAGGGGGGAAACAGCTGCACCGGGTCTATACGGAGGGGACGTTGCTCCCAACTATTTCTATATATGGGATGACCTACCACAACCGGTTGAAGAGGTGGCACACGTCTTCCGGGTGTGGCCCCACTCAGGGCCGGCGCCGCCGGCGACACCTGGACGGGGGAAATGGACGCGTCGGGTCTACATGGACGGGATCTTGCTGTGGGTTTGGCCCGGATGTTGCTCCCAGGTGTTCGTATGGGCTGACGTAACCCAACCGGGTGGAGAGGTCCACTGGTCAAAACCTGTCCGTGGAAAGTCAAAGGGATAGATCTCGTGGTCAACCGCTCCAGGGTTAGGCGAGATGGGGGCCCTGGGGGGTAGCAATGCCACCGGAGCGTCGCACCGGGCCCTCATACATGCCGGGAGGTGGTGGCATGTCTGAA
>NC_041383.1:639815439-639815982 GCF_002162155.2 Triticum dicoccoides
GAAGAGGCGACACACGTCTCCCGGGTGTGGCCTCCCTCACCGTCGGCACAACCGCCGGCACCTAGAGGGGGGAAAACGAATGCGTCGGTTCTACACGGAGGTGATGTAGCAGTGGGTTTGGCCCGGATGTTGCTCCCAGGTGTCCCTCTGAGCTAACCTAACACAACCGAGTGGAGAGGGTACCTAGTCAAACCCCGTCCGTGAAAGTCAAAGGGCTAGATTTTGTGGTCAACCGCTCCAGGGGTTAGGCGGGACGGGGGCCCGGGGGGTATCATTGCCACCGGAGCGTCGCACCGGTCCCTTATACATGTCGGGTGGTGTGGTGGCATGTCTGAAGAGGCGCACACTTCTCCGGGGTGTGGCCCTCCTCACGGACGGCGTCGCCGCCGGCACCTGGAGGGGGAAAACGGACGCATCGGGTCTACAGGGACGAGATCTTGCTGTGGGTTTGGACCGGATGTTGGTCCAGGTGTTCGTATGGGATCACATAACACAACCGGGTGGAGAGGTCCGCTGGTGAAATCCCGTCCGTGGGAAGTCAAA
>NC_041383.1:639817558-639818705 GCF_002162155.2 Triticum dicoccoides
GCCGGCACCTGGAGGGGGGAAACTACCGCGTCGGGTCTACACGGAGTGGATGTAGCTGTGGGTTTGGCCCGGATGTTGCTCCCCGGTGTCCCTCTGGGCCGACCCGACACAACCGGGTGGAGAGGTCCACTGGTCAAAGCCTGTCCGTGCAAAGTCAAAGGGCTAGATCCCGTGGTCAAACGCTACAGGGTTAGCCGGGACGGGGGCCCTGGGGGTAGCAATGCCACCGGAGCGTCATACCGGGCCCTCATACATGCGGGGTGGTGTTGTGGCATGTCCGAAGAGGCGGCACGCGTCTCCGGGGTGTGGCCCCCGTCACGGACGGCGCCGCCGCCGGCACCTGGAGGGGGGAAATGACACGTCGGTCCCTCATTTTATATGTAAACGAAACTTTTCAATGCGTATGAAAATAATATACACTAAAAATATATTTGAAGATAGTTACCGGATCAGGCACTCGGTAACGGTACCCCTCAGTCAGTTGCTCTCCTATGTATCACCTTTCGCGAGACCATAGAAAATATTTATATCATAAAGAAATGTTGTTGACTATAGAAAAAATTCGGTTCAGAAAAAAATATAAAAAAAGATCATGTAATAAAAAATAATGTTTCAAACCATTAAAGAAAATGTATGGTACATTTTAAATAATGTTAATGCATGTCAAAAATATGTATACCATGTATTATTTTTAATATAATTATATACCATGTATCATTCAAAAAATTTCAAAAATGTGTATTTGAAAATATTTAATATGTACGTACAAATATTTTATATGTATACAAAACTTTTCAATGCGTATATACACTAAAAATATATTTGAAGACAGTTAATAATATTTTTTGAAAAATGTTAAACATGTATAAAAGTTGTTGCAATGCGTGTATGTATATATATATATGCCGACGGCGTCGGCATAGAGCCTTATCTTATCCACTCGCGCGCGGCCACCCTTCTCCACTCGTTCTCTCCCACCCGCAGCTCCTCCACTGGCCGCCTCGACCACGGACGCCGCCCACCGCCCGCCGCCGCTCCACCCGCGCCGCTCCTCGCCGCCCGCTCCACCCGCGCCGCTCCTCGCCGCCTGCTCCACCCGCGCCGCGCCCCTCCCCTTCCCTCGCCCCTCCCCGCCTCCACCCCGACC